>NW_026534337.1:14903268-15160552 GCF_026225885.1 Hylaeus anthracinus
AATCTATAAGTGCTGAGTCGCGATGACTGGCGTAATTTAATAGCGTATAATCGTCGCGAAGTTATATCGCAATCATACTCGATATAACGAATATACAGAAGAAACTGTTTCATCGCATGTGTTTACTATTTACTTGCTTTTAAAAACATACCGAGAAGAAAAATATCTACTTTTTACACGAAAGAACACACAATACTAATGCTTTGCAAAGTAAGTTATCTTTGATGCGTGTACATTGATACTCGATTAAATGTCTTCTTATCAGGTTTTTCCTTCAAGAATTAAGATATGTAATCGATCCAATAGAATTTAATTTTGGTACACGTTCGAGGGGAACGGGGTTAGTCGTGGGAGAGTTTTCGACCAGCTGGGATGAATCTACGTATTACTATTCGCGTCGAGTGCATTTGCATTCCCGAGACGAATGCTCGCAGACTCGGAATCTCCCGATATACGCGGACGACGTGCCTGAGATTCAACGATGATCTCGACGACGAACGCATGGAAATTGACGCGAATCATCGACGGGTATTGGGCGCGTAGTCGATATTCAATGAATCGAGTACTGCATCAGCAAGTTGCGAAGTTGGAACCGGAGTTCCCGCAATGAAATTCTGTATCTTTTTCATTAACTGAGCCAACACACGGCGGAAAAGTATTTTTCCAGACAGTTTTCCGAAGTCGACGTTATCTTTTAACAGAACCGAGTCTCCGAGGTACGAGTTGCGTTCCGTATATCGTAAACAAGCGATACCAGAACGAATCAATTGGGAGACATGTTACGTAAATATTTGTATGACGTCGCAACTAGACATTTCATTTCCCGAATCTTACGTAAGTTGGCTGTGCAACTTGAACCAAACAAACTTATTGTTAATAATGGAAAGAGTAATTTAAATTACTGTTTACGTTTCGCGAACGTGACAGATAAACTCGAGTCTCATCATACATTGGACGTACCAACTATCTCGTCATAGGTATAACCCTTTGTGTCTATTAAACTAATTTAAGCTGGCCAGAATCGATAACCGGGGTATATTCGAGATATATTCATAGTATGCGAATAATTCAAATCAGTCGAAAGAATGGCGTCTCGTTAGAAATTCATACGCGACGTCGGAAAATGACGTTTCAGAGATAAAGCTTATTCGGTCGCGTTTGAAATGAAGGCACGTTTCGCGGGTGCCGCCTTTGGGAGTTATTTCGACGCGAAATCTGTCAGAATTCGGAGAAAATTTCGGGCAGGCCTCTTAGCCACGTGGGATACACGGTACCTGAGTCTTCTCTACGTTCGTTCCAAGAACCGTAAACTAGAACAAGCTGCCGTGCCCTCTCCGTCTTCCCTCGAGTGTGACGAAGTGGTCTGGAGTTCACTCTCCTCTCTTTACATTCAAAGTCTCTCTTCCTGTCCACCCTCTTCGCATTCATTCTCTCTCTCCTTCTCTCTCTCTTGCCTGCCTTCCTGTCGTTCATCGTTTTTAAAATTACAATCGTGGACGACTTCCTCGAAGGGACTCGTTCCCGCAACAAGTTTCGTCCCCTTAGAAATCGATCCCGGTTAATTCGATACTCGAGGCTAGTTACTGAACCGAGATACAGAGATGTACAGAGACCGAAATATTTTGATTTCGAACGCCTAAAATAAAATACTTAGCTTTCGTAAATAGATCCCCTAAAAAATCTGTTTTTGCGTAGCGGGTACAGGATGTTTCGAAACGCGTATTTTCGGCGAAAAGATTTGTGGGTGGCAACGCTTTTCTACTTTATCGTTCGGAAAACGAAAGTAGCGTGTTCCAATGAACAGCGATTATCGAACTCAAGGGAGCAGGCCAATTTTCGGAAAGTAGCTGCACGGAAGCGGAAGTTAACCTCAGGAATATTAACGGTGACGGGCGACGTTATAACGCGCACAAAAGAGTGCCGCACGGGGGTGGTCCCGGTGCATTTTATCGGGCGCATTTTCACGTAGCGGCAACACGAGCTCGCGGTCGACAGCATGAATGTTTGATGGAGCGAGCCAGATCGCTCGGAAGTGGTGGAGTCGCCTCTCTCTCCAATATTACCAGCGATAACGTCAGTCGTCGATCAAATAAAAGGTCCGTCGGCGCGCGGGTGAGTCGGCGGAGAACGAGACCGAATGAATAAGTGACTGACAGAAACGTGGATGGAGACGGCAAGGCCTGTGATTTGTGCCCTCCGACCTTTTAGTCGTCGAAAGCTCGCGGTTTTCTTATCACGCGAATTTCTTATTCGTTAACCGTCGAATTCTACACGGAAAAAACGTATACAGCGTTCCTCGGATTTTCTGTTTAAACAAAAAAAAGAGCAGAGTACGGAGTTTCATCGCGACATTCTACAGTTCAATTTTTTATTTCCCTTTCACTCACACCGCTGCGATCGTTGGCTCCACAAATATATTCTATAATTCAAATTCAATTTCACATTTAACTGTTATTCGTTATTTAAAATCTGATGTAGAGCAGAATTTCGTACCGTCGTCTCTGGCACGACCGCAACGGATATTACGCGAGTCGAGGTATAATTTATCCGTCGAGTTCAAGGAGTTTCGTAAAGTGTCGTGCAGATCAATTTGTGCTTTTTTATAGATCGTTGGCGGCGAGCATGACTCAGGAAAATTTACGCGCGAATGTCGTGCGAGCAGGAGACCGAGGGCAGACCGTTCCGGGTAGGTGTACCTGCGTGGCGCCTGTTTGAGAGTCACTGCGCTGGCGCCAGGTTGGCTGGAACCTGACACGCGATCAATCAACCCGTTACCCTGTCCACTGGCCGGTTTTACCTGCTGTTTTACCTCATCGCTTGAGTTTGAATTCGCGCTCTAAATGCGCCGCACAATTCTCCGACCCGCTGAAGGGGGCCGAACGGAAAGTTTTTAATTAAAATAGCGAACAGTTTGCTCGTCCAGAAGGCGCGGAGAATTTAATGAACGTAATTATACAGCTATAACGCGTCACTGGGATCACCCCCGCGAGCCACGGACAGAGCAACACGCTGCTGTCTTTTAAGTTGTCTTTAGTAGCATTGATTTCTAGAAAACAGGTGGTACCGTGCCGGAATCAACGTTTAGGGCTAGCGCGAGTAGATGCAGCGAGTCATGGACAGACACGTTATCCAAGCCACGCTCGGTCGCGCGCGTACCTCAAGAAACTTCAACATCCGTTCTCTCGAATACAAATCCCCGCAGGAAAAGATTGTATTCCACATTTTCGATGCATTTTCTCGCGTAGAATGATCGTATTGCCGTTTGCACCATCAGTTTCCAGATAACTCGGTATAAAGTTCCGTCTTCGAGACTTCTTAACTTGATCAAGATCGAGTAACGTCTTTAAGGACATCGCTGTATTTCACTTGAATGGATTCGCGCGAAGCTAGACGACACGTGGGAAATTTTCCACGTACAATGCGTCGTCGAATGACGCGTCAAATATATTTGAATTTACATTGGGGACCCCGGCTAGGTGGTCCCTCCCGCTCTCTATTCACCAGCTTCTAGCAAACTGCGTAAATCCTCATGTAAATTCTCCTTCCAAAGGGATAACCTCGACTCACTCGCAAATCCTATTGCCAAGCTATCGCGGTATCAAAACCCATTCCCGTGTAATCTGGCGTTGTTAGTTGCCGATCGAAACACGATACCGCCGTGTGTACGTCCAACATCGTTATTGTTTATATTAATTTCGTATCACTGTCGGATATTGTTTTCCGCGAGCGTCGCCCGAGCTGCTGGGAAATGGCGCCCGGGTCACGTTATTCATCGGTTCGGCAACGACGAAGGAAATACGAGCCCGTACTTGTGAATTATATTGCAACGTCCAGTGACGGGCTGTACTTTTACGAGGCTCGAAACGAAGTGGACTGTTTTAATTAAATTTTTATTTGAAAATATTGCAGAATCTGATATATTACGATACGTAAATGACCGTTCGCCCCTTAATATCGCATCCCAGCTCCTATGTGTACATTTCATCAATGTGTAATTTTCTCTTTCGACTTGCAACTTTAAAAGAGTTATAATTATCTTTGCGAGTGAATCGAAAACTTACTTTCACGCTTCTCCGTTGGCTTCTTCCGCCTATAATAGGATCTACCGTCGCCGTAAGACGGTCCCTGAATCCTGTTTCCGCCTTTGGCTCGCTTTCGACGTTCCCCGACGTCTTCTTTCTCGTTAACAGAAATTTCACCCGTAAGGGGGTGTAACGTTAGATTAAGGAAACGGCGTTTCGGTGTAACGAGTGAACGCTAAGGGAAACCGACTAAAAAACGGGGCGAGAACGCGCCGTTAGGTCACATAAACCGTTTCATTTTCATCGTCGGGTGTTGTTAGCGCGTGTCGCAGGGCAACGCGTACCTGTCGCGAAGTAAAATCTCATTTAGCCGAAGGACGAAGGGCGCGTGTGTATATAGGCGCACCTAGACGGGATAAAATTACGCCGAGTTTGTCGTCTTTACGAGCTACGCCGCGACGACAGGGCGTCGTGCGGTCGGCGTAACAAGCAGAAACCAGTAAATTATATGTCTTGCCTTACCTGGCCGTAGCAACCGCGGCTAAATCCATTTCAGCTCGGACGGCCGTTCTTTGACACCGAGAATTTTTCGAATCAAAAAAGACAGCGCCAACAAAGTACTTCGTTTTCGGTCTAAAAACGAAGAACATTAATTACATTTTAAAATACTTTGTATATCGACTCGGTGTTCTTAATAGACACTGGCCCGGACCACGTAATAAATGATCTATCAATCTAAAAGAAACACGTGGAAAAAAATTGCTCACGGACGGAAACTGTCCCGGTAATTGCCCCGCGCGAAACTGATTACAAAAGTTCGAGCACGAAACTACTTGACGCCGAACGTCCGCGTCGTTTGAAGTTCTCCGTCCCGCTTCAGAAAATAAGGTCTATTTCCATTTACGGTGCGAAATATCCCGAAGGGCGGAGAGAACGGAGATACGGAGGAACTAGCAGCCTATTTGCATTCAAATCAAAAATCTTAATGACGGGATCCCCGCGGGGACGAGGGAACTCGTCTTCGATTTAGAAGATTTCGTTTCACCGTCGAGTTAGGGGGAGCAAACGACGTTCGCCTCTTATCGAGTCGACTAGCTGCTGTTTGCCGCGTTGCGCGTTCAGATAAAAAAAATTCGTTCAGCTTTCCCATCAGTGGAACTTGTTGTTTTCCTTTTCTTCGACCCTTGTTTGAATCGAGTGTTACGCGTAATTTTAAAACATTCGCCATGGTAGTTCCATTCTAATATACGCGACTGTACAATCTGTGTACAAGTTGCCCAAGTTTGTTTAGCTGTTGACTGTAAGTTCTAACGAGGAAGATGTAACCCTCGAGGCTCCTACTTGTTTGTATACCTCTTCGGTGTACGATGACGTCATCAATCTAAACCTAAGGACCTAAGGTAACGTTGAAGCTCGTCAAACCGTCCATATTGCTGTGGAAAGTGATATTATTTATCATGGCGTGTACAGTGGAGCACTCGAGTTTCGCTTTGATCGATATTTTGCGTCTCGAGGCCTACCTCGAAGCGGGTCATCAAACGGAATCTGAACGCTCGGTCGAAGGGTACGACGCTGAAGGCTTGCAAGGGCTGCGCGAACGAGCCACGTCGCGATATCGGGAACTCGAGTTCACCATGTATTTACGAGCTCGACGATGCTCGACGACGTCACTGATTTTCCCCAGCAGGTGATATCGAGTCCCGTCGGATTTTCGCGGGCACAGCCGAGATTGGAGCTGGTAACGACGCGTCGACGATGTTTACCCAGACACGAGGGTTGAAACGATCCTCCATGATTCGTGTGTACGTGCTCGCGAGAGTGCTCACGGAGTCCTGCACCGGGAAACTTACGACTCGTTTATATATCTATCGACCTGCGCGAACTTCAGCTACTTTGTGAATGCACCAAGAGTTCAACGGCCCTCGGGAATCGAACAGAGGTGGGATAGGAGGAACTCGTGGCAGCGAACGACGCCGATGAGTTTGGAAAATTCGTAATCCTTTTCCCGTCCGCGCCGCGCCACGCGAAATCGGGACGCGGAAATTTGACGGAAGCCGGTTATCTTTGTTTCGGCGATTCGTCGCTCGGATAATTGAAATTTAATCCCGGAGAAATGAATAACAGAAATGTAACTCTGCAATATGCGACGCATGTTTGCGTTAACTCGATTCTACGCCAGTAGCTTTACATTGCAGATAATGAAAATTATAATGGCATAGGTACGATCGAATTCGTTGCTCATCGGGCAGCATATGGAGGCCATGTATGGACGGTAAATAAGAGCAAACAACAATTGCAGGAATATGGCCGGGGAATAATTTATTTTGTCCATGTTTCGGTTATCTTGCTCGGATAAACATGTTACCAAGGTAAAAATTAATGGAATTAAATTCGCGATATTCGTAGTTGCGTTACATCGAAGAACTGCATTCGAATGGAAGCTTTTCGCGACACGAGCATGTTTGAGAAACGCTGGTCTAGTCGATAGCTGGGGCGTACCCGACACGTTGGTCAATTTAATCCGCGGACCGTTTCTTTTCACCATGAACTAAACGAACCATGAACTCCTCGCTGGAAAGCGCAAATACCGTCGTAAATCACCTTGTATTTAGCGGTTAAAAGCGGTCGTTTAAGGTTGTTTTATGAATGGCCGCCAAGATGGAAGGAATATCTCGTGGCCAGTACTCGCACGTTCGTGCTCGCGAGCTGAGCAAGGGGTTGTTCCAGTTTTGGATAAGCCGCTGAATAAAAGGAGGATGGCGTGGGTCGGGGTGGGGGGTGGACACGGCGCCCGTTCGTCTGCCGCTCCTGGTCGATGGCTTCCTTCAACCCCTCCTGTTCCCCAGTGTTATCAGCAAACTTCTCAGTGCCGGTATCGCAGTATTCCTAGTCGGTTCATGATACATTCGTATCGGTAACGGTTGTAATTCGACGATCATGAACGTTGTCCGAATCGCGTGCAATCACCCAGAAAGGAATTCGAGCCTGAACACCGTAATTTCGACTGCGTAAGTTTTAACTCCGCTATCGATTCAACTTAACCCGTTGCCGCGCTTATCAATTTTGCACGCCTCGATCGCGGCCCGCGATTGCTTTGCTTCTTGAACTGCGTACAGGTC
Organism: Hylaeus anthracinus; assembly: GCF_026225885.1. Taxonomy (NCBI): domain Eukaryota; kingdom Metazoa; phylum Arthropoda; class Insecta; order Hymenoptera; family Colletidae; genus Hylaeus; species Hylaeus anthracinus. The sequence goes on from NW_026534337.1 coordinate 14,910,410, forward strand.
TGTTTAAAAGTATCCGACGCGTAAAAAATATCAGTATCTCTGTTTTATATATTTTTAACAATTTTGAAAACTCACCCTTTTTCCCTGATATTTTCGAGCGTCGCTATATGTTGCACTCGACGCGTTTCATCAAACACGAAATTTTGAAAAGCGTTCGTTCTCATTATACTCGCGCACGGTATCGTATTTCTGTTTGAAAGACGAGGAAACTGTTTATTCCCGCGCGGCAATGCGCTCTTATAACGTTCTCTCTTTCAGGTCGTGTAAATATTGCGCTGTATCGACAGGGAAAATGTATTGTTAATATTTGCCTCAACCGTATTCGCGGTGACCAATTTGAAATTTGTTAACCGACCAGAATCGGAATATTATTTAATATTAATGATGGCTTTGGCCGTTGCCGACGAAATGCTATGCACGTCAACGTTTATTTTACGGATATCGTCGAACGGGTAGGTGTATTACGCCAAAAGTGAAACTTAAATTTATGTTTCGCAAATCCGAGCGAGAGTATGAAGAAACAGTCGTTCGTGTCCGTTATATTTTTAACCAACTTTGAGAATGAGGAGGTTACTCAATCCGACATGTATATTTTTTCTTTTTTATTCTAACTCATTCCTGGACGTCTTTTATTTCAATACTAAAATTATCGGAAAATATATCGCAATACTTTCTGACAGTTAAAAACAAAAAACATACGAGTCAAATCCGTCGCAACAAAATTTAAAATTATAGTGGCGTAACAAACAAGAGCATCCATTATTGAATGCATCATACATACGCTGCAGTTCATTAATTCTCAGTAACGGCATCATTAAACGAATTTATCGCGTAGAATATATCGTCCCGTGCGTTACCTCGACTGGAATAACGTTGGTTACATTCTGTAACGATTTTCAAAATGAAGTCATGGACCCGGTAGTTTCCGTATCCAAGATTCCGCAACGCCATCTCGATGGTATTTTCCGTTCACGCGCGTGCTGTTCTATGTGCTTTTTCACGAAAATAGTACATAATAAAACGTCGCCCCTCCAGCTGGTACTCGTCTCGCAGCGGCGTAGATTCCCTGGGTTTTTTTTTCAAACAAAACATGATTTATATTATTTTTACTATTTATTGTAGTCATTTTACCAAAAAATGACTGCTCGAGTCGAGAACATTTGCAGAGTTTGTCTCAAAGAAAATTGAATCTTCTAAGGTACGTTCGAGGAGGTAAAATGGCATGTTGCAACAGGTAAAAAATCGAAAACGATCGCAAACAACCATTTATGCGTTATTTGTGAAAAAAAGACGCGGTGAAAATGGTGATGTTGGTAGACCGTCGCGGTGTTACGCCAATGCGCTCTGTACGCGCTCGAAATTCCGATCAGGAATTTCTGGAACTCGAGCTCCACAGCGATTTCTCGCGGTGTAATCGGAATACCCATGAAATATGTATGTCGCAGATAGTCCGTGCATAGACGATCGAATTAACGGGAGATCATTTCCCTGGGCGTTTCTCGTATCTGATCTATTACAGCCCACTCTTCTGATCTATGAAAGAAATGGGTTGCGCGCCTACGTATGTGTATGTTCTCAGGGCCGTGACAGTGGCATGCGTCATGTCTCCATGCGACGCCTCTCACATCTTCGTTAACAAATTAATTTAGCGCATCCAAGAGCTCACTATATATATCGTAACTCCCAAAAATCGTTTTATAAAGTGCAAGGTCTCGCTACGAGAGGCATTTATTTTCACCCCCTTGTATAACAAGCCTCTCGTGACACAGTTTTTGGAGCACTGGCTTGCGCAAACTTTCTTCTTATTTTTCTGTACTGAATTCATCTTCGAACTCGTGCCCACGATTCATGAAACACTTAATATTTCAATCTTGACCTAGCAGTCTATCCGAAACTCTATTCCTACGAGCAATTTCGCGTTCATATTTTCTAAGCTGGAGAGATTTACGTTCGGTACGATTCTATTTACGATCGAAGGCACGGGTCGATCGGGCGATAGCTCGCAGTAGGTTGCAGCGAATTCTTGGTGTAGCACGGCGAACGTGAGATCATCCGGCGTATCCACGCCCACGCGAATCACCAGTGACGTCACTCCAGCCAGACGACGACGAGTGGTCGGCTACAGGAGAATGTCCTCGCTCTCATTGGGTTGGTTCTGGTTTTCTCTTCGTCGCGGTCCGTTTACGCCGGTTCGCTGTCGCATTGCCCTGGCTCTCGCGATCGAGGATCTCTGCTTGTTCACGCGAGAATATCCGTAAATTTTCGAGCGAAAGTGATTCTACGAAGTTTTCCTCCAGCCGTGGTATCGAACTAGGTCGGCGTGTACGCGAAAAGATGACGGGTGGGTTCAATTTCGCGTGCCTCCTCGACGAAAACTTTACGATCGGGACACGTGTCGCGAAGTGTCAAATATTTCCTGAGAAAATCGACGATAGGGACGTATACAATTCCGCGCAACCGGGCGCGATCGACTTCTGCGAGTGAGCCAACGAGTGAATCGTCTATTGGGTGGTGCAGTAATTATGATCGGTGATAAAATCCAATGCAATTTTTTGTGTGAAAAAAGGAAAATGCTTTCGTTATGATGTATGATGATTGGATGGCACGATTAAAATCCAATATTTTCGGTATCGCGCGAACAACACCGCCTCCGAATTATGTCACTCGAAGCTCGTTCGTGTATCATCGACGAGTGTGAGTGTAAACGCATACGCACCCGTGACATTAATTCGCGCGCATTTCGCGATAATTGTGCAGAAACGTGTGAGCCGTGAATCTTATTGTTCTGGCTCCTCCGTGTCCAGTGTTATGCCGACTCTTTTGTTATGCAGATGGTCTCGAAGTTTTGCTCTCAACCGCGCATGGCGCCTTTCGTTACAGCATATTATTCGGTTTCGCGGCCTGGATTCCGAAAGAGTAACGACCTTACGTTACATACTACCGGGGAAGGCGATCCAACGCGGCGCACGTACCGAATATTTCTCTTTGTAAACGGTATATCGTCTCTGCGAGCTCTTTGTCTCGGTCTGATTTACAGCTTCCCTTAAAACCGTGTCTACCGTAGCAGACGTTGCATCGGAAGCTTTATAAACGTCTGGTCCAAGGTATAAGTCTGGGATATAATGCGTCGTCCTATTGAAGTTAGGCTTTTATCCGTATTCAAGGTTTTTTGGGCTTATCATGCAAGCCATTTTTAGCACTGGTCGCTATAACTCAAGTGAAAAGTGATAATCGATACACTATGAACTACGGGATCTAAATAAGAATTTTGCTTCCCTTTGATCCCAACGCGTGTTTCGCGAGGCGAGGAAGGGTCGCGTTTAAAGGAGACTCGAAACTGAGAGGGAACTCTCGTCGTCGGAACGTTGATCTCTTCGACGATTTAAAACGATTATCGCCTCCTCCTAATTCGACTCCGTCGAGGGGTGTAATCCTGCAGCTTCGATTAATCCCACGTCCCTTGGATTTGTTGACGCAGGTAGCCGCCACCGAGGCGTTACCAAGGTCACGAGGGAGGAGCTGAGGTCATCGCTGCACCTATGTTGTGCGGCGAACTCCTGAACGGTGGGTTCGTCAGTACCGGAGCGGTACCGGTGGTTCCCTACAGTCTCTTAGGATTCTGGTTGCCCGGCTGTCTACGCGCTACCAGTCCCAGTTCCCTCACCTCGTCTTACCTGACCCTGTTGGCCGAGCTTCTGGCCACGGGCCACCTGGACCTTCGAAGCGAGCTGATGGACCTCGCGAAGAGGAGCCATCTGGCTCCCACCAACGGAGCGGTCGAACTTGACCTCGACCTGCAAGCCGACGACATCGAAGAGAGCGTCTTCCTCGGTGAGTACTACTTTCTCTTTATCCCTGCAGAGATACAGGATTCTATGCTTCGTAATCACTGAAACCCGATAATGTAACCAACAAATTTCTGCTTCGACGTCCTCGCTACCAAACGAACATTCCTTTATCCATCGAGTCATCGCCGCGTTTCGCGTCATAGCCGCGTTCCGCGTTGGCAGACGCGTGTGGTTCAAGGATCAGGATTACGTCTACGAGTATATAAGTCCGCCTCGATGGCTGGAAATCCGCGATATTCTTCGTTTTTTATGCAGTCGCTTGGCACGACGCGCAGACAGCCGAACAAGGCCTGTTCGCTCGACGAGTTCCGTTGTCGAAGTCGCGTATTTAGTCTTCGCCAAGAAGAAAGAAATTTTTCCACGTCCTATGAAATGCGCGTTCGTCGTCCATTCGAATTAATAAACCGAAGCTGGTACGGCGCGAGCTCCATTTCCAGGAGAGAGTCTCGAAACATTCGTTTCCATCATTCCCGCGACAAAACGTTCGCGATGCTCTTAGCGTAGCCCTAAACGACCCTCCTTTCTGGCGATCGACTATTCAAGTCCCCAAGAGTCTGGCCGGCATCCAAACTCTTTCATTCTTTCGACGTCTTTCCCTCTAATTCTTTCCTTTCCTCCGGTTCTTTCCGGGCTCGCGAGAACTCGGTCCGTCCACTAAATAATGGGAGAACGTTAACAATCTTTGCAGCTGTTTATCAAGATTTAGACCCCAACGGGTCGTTACGCGAACGTGCCGCGCCGGGTTCTCTCTTTCCGTCCGACGACGGGAATTTAAGGGTGTCCTATATTAACAGGAAGCTTCCGCACCAGGCAGACCGTGATTCTTGCCAGGGCTTCCGCTTCATTACGTCTGTCGTCGGCCCGCGACTTTTAATTCCCTCGATCTGTTTCCCGAATCAGGGATTCGCTGCGGGTGTCATGTGCCTCCCTGATGTGTCACGTTGTATACTCAATTCGCTACTCAAACATGTTGAAAAAGTGAAAATTTTGAGAAATGTCTAAAGTCGTTTTCTACTCGTTCTCGGCAAAATCACTATTTCTTTATCATAAAACAGCTTAATATTACAAAATCAAGCCAGAGAATTGTATCCATGTGTTAATAATTATTTTCCTGGAAACGAGTAAATTACACGACTCGCCTGAAAAATGTATGTACACGCGTAGGTACAAAAGCTGAACTAGAGTACGGTAATCTCAAACTACAACTCTGTTTCCTGTAAATACTTTTTCGTTCGGGGCACTCCATGCTTCCCTGACCTCGATTCTCCCGATCCTTCACCGCACTGCACGCGTTTCAGTGCACCTAAAAATCAACGTGCATTTTTAAAATCCATTCACGCTTCATCACTCTTTTCACGCAACCGACGCCCCGCTATAAACGTTCACTCGATTTCGTCCGCTGTGTTCCAACCACTTGTCATTCGCGCTCAGTCATACGGTTTGCAGCGCCCAGATATCGTTCGCGCCTGCAATCTGGCTTTTCTCACCACAGCAACAAGTCCGACTGAAACCAAATTTGTTCAATCTTCGAAGCAGAAATCATGCTCGTACTTGTACGTTGGTTGTGAATCGATACCATTCTAGTTGGAGTCTCTGGGGAGCATCGAGGCTGTGTTCCGGTTTGTTTAGGTAGGTTTATTTTGGCAACAAATCGTCGTGTGATTTTGTAGCAAGTAGCGGTAGCCTTGCAAAAATACAGGTGACATAATTTTTAGATGTACGGCTCTCGGAAAATACAATTATTAAAAAAGTCGATTTTTCATCCAAACCAGAACCCAGCCTTAAGCTTTGCCAAGACAAGTCACTTCCTTCCGGTTATCCTTCTTGGAGGTCCGAGCAACCCCAGTGGCTATATCCAGCGCCTTTGGATTTCCTTCTGCTTCGAACTTGCCGGAATCGTGATAAATCACTTGGCGACTCGATCCTATTCCGTGGCGGGCACCGAGAAAAATGGAGTATCGCCCTGAATCCTTCGAGATCCCTTAGAAATTGTCGGACACCGGTCTCCGGTGCGCAGGACACTTTTAATCCGAAGATAATTTACCCTTATCGTCGCGCCATCGCTGTAATGGCCAGCGATTACGGCAATTTTTCTCACGTTGGGAAAAGAGAGAACAATTTCAGGGGAGACAGTTTTATCGTGTCGTCCGACAAAATCGACACTGATTCGTTCGTTCGTTCCTTATAAAAGCTGATGTGCTTGGTCAAATTGAATCGCCTGCAAAGTAAATATAAATATGAAATATTGATAAATATCACGCGAGGTAGCAACATCGACGAGCGTTTCCGCAAACCTTTCATCCTCAGCTGTCCATCCGTCTCGTTCGACGGAATAAAGTAACGAGCAGCGACAGAGGCTCAAAGACCAGAAAGTGGATTTTCGCAGGCCGAGCTGCAAAGTGGATACGAGTTTGATGACAGCACTTGGCGCGTCGCGACTGAAAGTTGGCGAAATTGAATCGAACTCGTAGTGCAGCCGAGCTACTTTTATCGGTCATTGCTTGGCCTCCTCTTAAGCCGACCTCTGGCGCAAAGGGGCGAGAAACCCGTAGCCCCGATGCCTCGGCTAAAAGTAATTCTCATTCCGAGCCCTCTCGCGATATTACCTTCGCCAGGACGAAATTGTCGAACTGGGAACAAGAGAGCACAAAAGGAACGATTCCGCCAGTCGTTGCGTCGTGCTCGGAGATCGGCGTCACCCGACTTCCGCTAACGAGATTTAAGTAGAAAATCGAGGAACGACTGTTTCTCGCTAATGGGGGACCAAAGCGCGACAACAATTTTAATCGCATTGCCCCGCCGCTTTCAGGGCAATTTAACGCTGCGAAGGCAGGCTCTCTTGTGTTTGGGAAAATTGAACGATAAATTACATTAAGTATAGCAATTATTTTACTCAATCATATCAAACTGGGATGAATGACTCGGATTCTGGAATCGAAAACGTTTCTCGTTCGCAGCGAATCGACCAAAGCAGCCGACAAGACGGAAGTAAATGATTTCTCACTCGACTCGGGGCTCGCGACCCAATAATCGCGCCTGCTGTTTCTGTGCTTCTCGGTGTTACTCGAGAGCGGAGCCGATAACGTCACAGGTAATCGACAGTAACGAAAATCTCGTTAAGACTAGACTGTTTACGAAGAATTTTTCAATTAAACGATCCAATCCAGCGATTTCCAACGAAACGCGCAGGAGATTGAATCACGACTCGCTTTGTTACCCTTATCGGTCACAGGTTGGAATCTGCAGCTTGAATACGTTCCCCTGCGCCAGCGTAACGGGGCGAAATAAAATAAAACAATATTTTTTGTTGATTCATCTAATAAAACGCGCAGCGAACGTAGAATTCGGATAAAGAAACAGCAACCAGATCGAGTCAACGTTCTCGATACGCCATTGAAAGTTACCCGGTGAATTAATTCGTTCGACAGAGTAATGTACATACTTCAGGGGGATGCGTCTGAGCGACAGATTGTTCTCTTTCCATCGATCGAACAAACGTTTCGATGCATCCAACTGTTTCGTTTCCCCGTTATGATTCGGTGGTGAAATGACGGTGTGCACACGCGAGAAAGTCGGACGCAGAAGGGAAAAAGGTAATGAGAGGAAAAACAGAAAGGGTCGCGATCGTTGATTTATAAACATATCCTTCAACCGGTTAAACAATCGCGAGTGAGTTTGGCGCGACTCGAACGGGGGAAAAGCGAGATTGTAAAACGATGCGGAGTCATAGTCTTTGACGTGGATTGAAAGTGAGCCCGTGAACGGGGTTACACGTATTACCACGCGAGACGGATCAAAGCGGGAACGAAATACGAGGCGCGCTTCTACCGATGCGGCGGAAAAATCGAAGATGCGACATATTCCCCGCGACAGGAGTTAATAAAATTGATTTACCGTCCGTGACGCGATTCGCGTGAAATGAAAAACTGGCCATCGCGTCCTTGTACACTTGAACGTGTACGAGAGTACTTTTTGATGATAGGAAGTTGATAATGTAGGACGCAAATAATGGATAGAGGATAAAATTATCCTCTAAAATCTTATTAGGAATGGAAGGAAGAGAGAAAGTGTTAGAGACCGAGGGCTCGTCGGTTCTTTTTTTAGACGAATAAATGCTCCAATCTGTCGCGGATTCCGTTCTCCGTAGCTGTTCGGGGCCGACTGAAATATGGGAATACGTGTGCCATTCGCTGGGCGAGGGTGAGCAGAGACACGAAGAAGAGACTCGGAGCGTGAGACTGACGGGAGAATGCAGAAGAGAAAGGAAGAAGATGAAGGGGAAAATGATGAGAGAGGTAAAGGGACCTAGCGAAACTCGACAATGGAGGAGGGTTCCTGTAGGAGAGGCCCGATGATAGCGGCGTGCGGATGAAGCGAGACAGAAAAACGAAACGGGAACAATGGCCGCGGTATTATTTTCTGTTTGCTGCGTCAGACCAACCACCCAACCCTTGGTTAGTCCGCGTTTGATACCCTCTTTCTCGCTCCTTCTCTCCTTTTTCTGTCTGTCAGCCGTTGCGACGGCACACGCTATTCCGGACCGGGGTCCAAGATTACGGGCTCGATATTTGCCAAATGAACGAATAAGCTCCTCCCGCCCCGGCGCTGTTTCATTTGACCGACCGAATAAATCATCCGTTGCTTAATTTCCTCCGGTGCCCCGACCGGGGCAAGAAGAGAGTCCTTCGTTATCGAATTTTCCTCGATCGTGTCGCGAGCGTATTCGCTTAATTAAAGGGGATATTTGTCCCGCTGGCTCGTCGGAACTTTTAACTTCAATTTCTTCATCGTTCGCGAGTCCGCAACGAGGTTATCTTCCATATTATTCGCATGCACGCTTTCCACGGTGAATTTTACTTGGATTGTTATAGGATTAAGGCATCGAATTGATTTATTAAATTCTATAATCGTCGATATCTCGGAACACCCATACACGCGCTCGTATCGAAAGCTCGTCTCGTTTCGCGACTCGGATGAATGCTGACAGGTTTGGCTACCGACCGAAGTGCTCAACATCACATTTTTATAAGGTCCATCGATCCGAGCTAGATTCCAGATGACGAAGGCGATGTTTGCCAAATAAACGAACGATAAATTCCCTCGTATACCGATCGTTCGATCCCTCGAAACGAGATAGCGCGTAAACCACTCGATTTAGTTTTGTGTATACAGTCCAAATTGGTCGTTCTAAGCAGCCCTAATCTTTTATTAAAAAGATGAAATACAAACTCCCATGTGTCGGATGTTCCACTTCGTCCTGGATCTAGGATAACGGCGACACGGTTCCATCATCCGTGGAAGCGCGGTGTCGGGGATTAAAATAGCGAACGGCCAGTAATGAAAATGTTTCTCACGGTCGTGGCTGGAATCCGTCGATAGTTCCAAAGCCGCGGAGTAATTGCACGGTTCCGTTCATTTTGTTCACGTTCGAGATTTATTTCTTCTTTCTCGTTTAGGTCGTCTCGTTTCGCTCGCAGAGATCCGACGGAGGAGGCGCCCTTTTGTCGTTAATCATTTCCGCGCTCCTCGTCAGACCGTCTGGTCCCTACTGGAAACGAAACTGTTCTCGCAATTAAGCGCATTCAAAGGAAAGACCCCGCTTCCTGCGGAGGTCTCCGGTACACGTGCTTCCGGCATTGCTCGTTTCGCGGCTAATTCTTGCCCTTTTCCCTCTGCGTCGCGTCAACGGCTCCAAGTAGAGCGTCGTCTTCCTCAACCGCGCAACGTCGCATCGATATTTCTGGGTCGATTGTTTCGACAAACTTTTGCGCTCTTCTCTGTAATTTTTCTCTTGATCGCGGACTTTCCTTCGTCGAAAGAAATACAACGCGAGCGATGGGATTTTATTTATCTTAATCATCGAAATGTCCTCTAAACTCGAAAGCGTGCACGTATGTTTTCAATGAAAATCCCACCGAGTCGCGTTCCCTTTGAAATTCCTGTCCACTCATAGGATCGATCGGATAACGTTTATTCGTGTAAAGTAGAGCGTAGCAAGTGGTTACGTATCGAAAGCGATTCATTCCGTCGCCTGTATCCTATTAATTCCAGGAAAATCATTACCAATGGGACGCCAATGGAAAATGGCTAGAGCTAGGACGGATTCGGGTCGACTTTTCATAGGCGGGGTATAGAAACTATGGCGCCGGAAATCACCGGTAGGCTTTAAAACGAGGACGAGCATGCAAATTGCACCTCGTGAATGTGTGCGAGGGCGTACATAGACGTATGTACAACGGGCGAAAAGACGACTCGTTCCGTGCCAGTTTCGCCGCAGGGCTTTGGGAACGCGGCGCAAAAGTCCTGTCTGGGGATCGAAGTGGCGTATAAGGTTTCCCTCAAAACTCACGGTACGTGAATATCAAACGACCCTGACGAGAGATCCGGAAAGAGCCAAGCTGCCGGAGTCCCTCGAAGCCAGATTCTCAAAGTGTGAAGAGGCCCGCGGAGCCATTCATTAGTTTCGTCTGCCTCTCCGTTGTCGTGCGTCGCGTCGCTTCGTCCTGCGCCTCGGTACCGTTCTAATTTCGTTTCGGTATCGGTTTTTTTTCCCGATGGAAACCAGCCCTAATTAACGTTTTTCGCGCGACGATCCACGGGAGGTTCGTTAGGGACCAAACGACGAAGACGTTAACCTCGCGCCGCTGCCTCATCGAGCTGCTTAGGGATTCAGAATTCTATGGACCAATTGGCTCCGATATATGAATACTGGACGTGTGATTTAAAATTCAGAGACCGAATACCGTTGATGTTATTGTGACATACCGGTATTTGGTCAATCTGTTTTAAATACCGATTCAAACTCTGATATAAATAATATCAGTCGAATCGATAACCGCATTTGGTCTAACTGCATTAACCTATAACGTAATTACTCGTGTGAGTTCAAAATACCCGTAGAAATGTCAAGAAGACCAAAGATAGGTACGGTATTCTATTAACACCTTGTTGAAGTTTCATCGTTTCCTCTCTCCAGTTTAATTCTGTTGTTAAAAACCTTATCCCATCTATCGACAAGAATAGCAAACGATCACGGTACGAGAATCGCGAGACATCCTGGGGGTAATATGTCGCTTTTCTTCTCCTCTCTGCGAGATATTTCCACCATCGTTTTAATTTCCCTGAAATTCTAAAGGAGATTCTCGACACGGAGAATCTTTAAATTTTGCCAATTATCGATCGCGAGGAGAATTGGAGCCACTAGCTTGCGTGGAGGTTGAATTGCGGCGCGCGTCGCAAATTGATGGCGCTGGAAAACAGAAGCTAATTAATGCCTCTGAAAGAAATTACCTCCGGTGTAATTCGGACCGGTGTACTAACTGTTAGCCGGGACTGGGAGAAACCTCGAAGAATCGAAATGGCCGCGCGGATAATGGGAGGATCTGGAGATTGAAAGCCTCCGTTTCTCTTCACCCTTTTTTCAACCCCTTTCCATCCCACTCAGGCTGTAGCCTCTTCCGCTGCGCTCGTCATTTACGTTCGCGCCGCAAACGAACTATCCTTCTCCCGTAATTAAATATTTGTCGGTCGCGTGATCGATGGATATTTGCGTTCTTAGCTTCGCGGTAATTCGACGCGAAGTTTGTAGAATTTCCTAGTTCGTAGGATGAGGAATCTTTTCGAACTGGTGAGCCACGTAAATCGAGATTACTTTGCACCTATATTTCAGATTTCTGAATTATGATAATGCACTGTTCGTTCCTTGGTTCGGTCGAACAGCGAATTACTGAAATTAAATTTTGTTCGTTCGTTCCTGTCTGCATCCGAATGACCCAATTCCTTCGGGAATCCGCGCTTCGTAGATCGCGTAGTTGGCGGTATTTGTCGGGCGAAACCAGAGGTATCCGCGTTCCTGGAGTTCTTTCGCGGAAGGACTTAGATCACGTACGTGAGTTAAGTCTTCGACAGGTTGTCGGGTCTCGAGGGGATGGCGCCTCGGTTAAGAAGCAATTTCTGCCGAATGAATTTATGGGTGCTCGGGATTAACACGCTCGCCTGCAATAAAAGTCACGAGCTCTGGTCAGCCTTTCCCCCTCCCAGTTCTCGCTCTCCTCGTCCTGCTCTCATTTTTCTTTTTTTTTTTTTCCTCCGCCATTCTCGCGGAGGACTTCGTCATCCGTCGCCTTTATCTCCTTTCACGGTTCACAGAAGTTTCAGTGTCCAAAATGGACTGGCTCCTTTATTTCTCGGTTTCTTTGTCTTCCTCTGATCCCCTCGATCTCGAAACGAGTAAATGGAGTAAGCGAGGAACAAGAGCGAGAAATGCTACTCCATCTGTACTCCTCGTACCCCTCTGGGAGGGTGGACGTCGCTGTCGGCATTGTACCACCGGAATGTTTCTGTTTTCGAGACACTCTGCCTCCACTCGGTGGAGAATCTCTTTCCTTTCGATCTGCCCCGTGGCCAACCCCTTTCTCCGCCACTTTCTTCTTAACGCAACGAATAAAAAGCCTAGCGCGACGTTACAATGCAACCACGGCCGTGCCAATGTTGGGGTACAAAGGGCACGCAATCCTTGACACTTGAAGAACGCTCTCGAGAGACACCACCTATCAAAACGAAAAAATTGCTGATATTCTGGAATTTTGTTAATGGAACGAGTCGTTGTTCATTCCTGGCCTATGCGCAAGAATGCCTCTGCACGGTCTTTAATGCGTCTCGTTGTATGCAGATTGGTCTTGTACCGCCGCGAATAAGAGCCCATTCGCCGCGACAACCAGCTAAAAGAACGAAGACGAGAGGGATGATTAACGCAAAACGCGAGAGGGTGGAACGAACGTATTATGCAATTTACGATCGCGTTACTCGTAAATAAGAACGGTTAAAGCCTAGAACGATTTTCAGGGATGCTGGAGAACGACATTACGACGATCATTACGAAAGTATGACGTTCGACGACATCACCGCTAGAACCTTCTATTCGGTAATAACAAAGAAATTGAAGATGCGAAATGTAGGTGTTCGATACGCGACAAGCATCAGCCTCCTTGGCGACAAGACTCTCGATAACGTCGTCGCCGAAAGAACTCCTTCGGGTCGGTTACCTCCACGCCTCACTCTGCTTTCTCATAAATTTTTGCCGTTCCGTTCGTTTCCAAAGCAACGCGGTTCCGCTGTTAAAGCCGTTCACGTAGACGGAAGTGTACGTCGACGACATTCGAATCAGCGATTTCCAAGCAGTGAGCTTGCATTCTGGTTACCTCATTCTCTGCCGGCACAAATCTAGCCCTTAACGTTTTATCGGGCGACTTCGGGTGCCGGAAATACCGATGCACGCTGAGGATATCCAGGTCGCATTCCACCGTATCGGCCTGTCGCTCCGCAGAAACACGAAATGGAGTCCCGTGAACCTCTCAGATGTATGCTGCAACGTCCCTAGAGTTAACCCGATACCAGAGATAGCAACATTCTTATCCAGATGAAGATTCCGAGTTACGAATAAGAGACACCTTTTCATACGTTACTGGTTTAACAGAGATTAGAATTTAAATTATTTAGCGGAAAGCTTGTAACTCGGACTACCTCTACAGTCGTTACCGGTTCCGCAATGGGCTAACAGGCGTTAAAGACGACGGTCGAACGGATTTAATTCGATTTTCGAAAACCGCGATACACGGCGGTGTGACGAGGGGTAGATAAAAGGAGCATCCCGACACGGCCGAGCCCGACAGGATTAGCGATTCGTCGTTTCGTTGGTTTTTCTCGTTTCTTTCCCTTTACGGGCGAATTGGATCCACCAGAGAAGACCTTCGTAGCCGTTGCGCGCTTCTCGTCCCTTGATTCCACCCCTGCTCGTACCATTCTTTCGTCCATTTCGTTGAGCACTGCCTTCAAATCGCATTTGCGAGAGGACAACAGGAAACTGAAAATAAAAGAGTGACAAAGACGGGGATTAGAGGGGAAGGGGCATAAGTGAGAGAATGGGGCTTAACCGGAACGTGTCGCTAACGTAATAACATTTCAATTCGAGAACGGAAATTGCCAGAAGGCACGGCAGCACATCCCCCGCAGTTAGAGGGTGACCACCCCTCCGCGCGTTCTTCACCCTCGCGTCCAGTCTCGTCTTGTTCCTTTTTCTGATGGAATCCTCGAGACGTTGCCAGCGTATGCACACGGACAGACACCGAGGAGCCTCGCGAAGGTCCGGTTCGAGGTCCACGGCGGAGGTGGTCGATTGACCGGGTTAGAACCGTGTCCAAATTGTGGTTACGTTGACCTTCTTTCGGGGTTCGAACAAAGAATCTCAGATTCCCTCGTTTCGCTTCGTCATGGATCGATGATTGGCAAGAGTGGCACATGGGAGAAGTTACCTAACGCCTACTGGTCACATGAATTGCGTACCATCAATTTCCTTGTATCGTCTGCGCAATTAATTTGTGACAAGTTTCGCGACAGTCCATATCGCTTATTATTTTGTGCGTCACTATTTAGCACCGAATAGGAAACATGGAAGGGGTTACGCTTTCGCAGCTCACCTCAACCCGCGACGCCCAAACCCCGAACGGAGTTCACCGTTTTCAGCCGAGTCGAACATTAATTACTTTCGGCCGGAACCCGTGGAATAATTATACAGCCAAAGAACCGTGTCACGATTTTCCCGAAGTTGCGGCACGCCAACCGAGAAATGGGATAGATTCGCGACGACGGGGGCGAAGGAAAAGGGGTGGAAAAAAGGGGCGAAAAGTAAGCGAAAAACAGGTTGCTCGGTGAAAACGCAAGGCCCCCGAATGAACCCGGAGCGTCGCGCGCGGCCCCGTAATTGCGTTCACCGTCGGGCGTCGCTTTTAATTAATGCGACATACTTTTTTTCATCGCTAAAAAGTGCCACATCCTCGTAATCCACACCTGTCCCCTCTCTACCCCGCGCGCACCGCTCCGCGCCCCGGTTGCACGCTGCCTGCAGCCTGCAGAGAGTACGGACCGGTGGGTGATCGTTAAATGGATGAAAAAAAAAATATGCAAACCCTCGAGGCACCCTTCTTTTTTCCTTACCCTCTCCCTTTCGTTTCACCCTCTCTCGCTCTAGAACTCTTCTGCTTCTTTTCTCTTTTGTCGTTCCGCAATTTCCCCGTGCCACCGTTCACCTCCGTGCCCCGTGGTCCTTGCGGTAGGAATAAATCGAATCGTGACGGCACACGGTGTAGTAGGGTATTTTTATGAAAAATTGGTCGAGATTTAAAATAGCGAATTGAACGGGGTCGAGTTACACTTGCCCAAATAAAATCAACACACGAGAAACTGTATCGGACGTACGAAAGATACGAATGTTCCTTTCTTTTTTTTTTTCTTTCTACTTTTCGTTTCCTATTCCCTCCACCCATCGCGCATTCTCTTTTTCATTCGTTCCCGGTGGCTCAACCCTATCGTTGCCGGCGCTTTCTCTCGAGAGTATTAATCCGCGTAACCTACATGCGAGGGCTGCGCAAACGATGAAAAGGACGACGATAAAACCCGTCCGTGTGGCTGTGTATGCAAGACTCAGCCGTCGACGACGACGTGCCACGCGTGTCGTAAAAATATGATGGCCGACTCGCCCCGTGATTTCTCCATTCTCTGACGCCCCGAGGAAAATCCGAAGCTCGCGTCTTACGCGACCGTGATCGTTTAATACCGATGAGCAGTCTTCCGAGACAATGTTCACCTGCGAGGAAACTCTCGTTTACATTTCGTTCGAACGATCGTACGTGGGAATGCACAAACGATGAACATTTGTTGTTTATCAGTTTTTCGAACCCCGCGAGGGTCAATGCACCTTCGAATTTGCGTTCGACTGTTAAGTGGCGCGCAGGCGTTCCTTAATTGCTTCGCGAATACCGCTGTCGGTTGTTGCGTCAGTGACAGGTGCGCGAAGCGGGTTTTTCGCGATTCTGTCACCTGCAGACAGCCGTGCGTTCGGTAGCTACGGGATAGTGTTCCCAGGGTGATTTGTGCAGGCCATACGGCAGCTGTTTTGGTTGCAACGGGACAAACAACACAATAGTCGCGGCGAACTCTGATTTACTAGCAGTTACGTCGATCCTCTCCACCCTCCACCTGGAAAATATTTGTTACGTAACTGGTAAATCGGAGTCGATTTAATCTCCATGAAAATAGCTAGGATCCATCCCCCTGTGCCAGATCAACTTGTTATGCAACTGTAAATTATCGGCGAATAGTGACTCCATTTACCTGTCCTTTCGCAGTTTCATTCGTTCTTTATCGCCATTCAATTAAAAACGTACAGCGTGTATTGCCAGTCGTATTCGAAAAATAAATAAATAACGTAACCTCGTCGAGCATGATTCATCGATAGAGCTATAACAAAGGGTTCCGTTTGCTCCTTCTATGTCCGTATGATAAATTCACTGTTCGAGTCGAGTCCCTTTCACGGAACGCTCTGCGCAGTCTTAGGCAAATGGCTGCCACAACCAATCAGACAGGTCTCTTTGACGGAAGAGGTCTTTCAGCCCTCGACCTGCAAATTGAGGGTTAACCACCGAGTGGAGAGTAGGAGGTATCGCTGCGCATAACGAGGAGGCGCGTTGCACGACCATTAAAAGCAATTCCTTCGTTTTAACGAACCCCCATAACACCATATTTCTTTTCTAAACCGTTCGAAGGGTGAAATTTACGTTTTCCCGCGTTACGATTCACTGTTGTTACCAAATATCGACGTTATTACCGATGAAACGCGATTAGGTCTTATTTTTGTATCGCGACAGCGTCGACTACTCCGCGGGAATCGTAAATTTATAACGTCGGTCCCCGTCGGCCGCCATAGAAAATCGCAACACGGTCCATGTATTGCGCGCCGGGGGCGGAATTGATACTTGGGAAATAAAAATAAAAGGCAACAGAGCGTGGAACCACGACCACCCCGTGTCGTTGATCGTCACAAAACGAAACGGATGCGAATGGCAGAGGTACCGATAATTGATCATGCGTCAATGGATGACATTTTACTAAAACTTCAAGAACAGGTGAATTCAATGAAAGTGGGATTGCTCGTTCAGGACTCGAAGAATATTTTTATTATCGATGCACGCGTCCGTTGAAAGGACGGCATCATCCGCGAGGCTAGGGTGGGAATTAACGGGCCTCTTCGGATAGAAGAATTAATTTCATAACTGACGCGTCCCTTTTTGTACCACCCTCTGCGCTGAATATTACAGAGGGTTGATCCGAACGGACGGACGAAAAACCGATACGTTTCCATCGTTCGGACGAGTGCCGAATGCCTGGCGCAAACAGCGCCTGTAAAATGGATTTGAAATTAAATTAAGTGCTGAAACGCGCTTTTAACTGCACGTCTTTCCAGCTGCTGCACGCTCTTACCATATCCGCGAGAATCGAAGTTGTCCCTGTACTTTCTTCTCGAGAAACCTCACCCATTGACCGAGTGGTACGCAAATGATAATCAAATAAATTAACTCGGTAAGAAAAAGGAAAGCTGACCTCTCGCGACGTCATTCGTGCTCCCGTTTCCGCAAACGTTGATTACGCGCTTAGAGTGTGAATTTAATTCAGTTTATGGATTCGATGAATCAATTTCATTAACACGAAAATTACGGCGTGCATTGTCGTGCCGCGTTCGGTTAATAACCAGTAATTACGTTTCTGCTTACGAGCGACGAGTTAACCGCAATTCGGGACACGCGCGTCCCTGTAATTCGTTGTAAAATGCGACGGCAATTCCTCGTCCCGATTGTGTTTTGAGAATCCTCAAATCCGCAGCGTCTGTTTTGCCGTGTTTCCGCCAGCTATTCCCAAACCGTTTCTATCTCGACCCATAAATCGAACGGTATCCAGTGAACGTCAATATATTGTCAGATTATACAGTTTTTGCGATATCGCGCCTAATGCCCTTAAAATAATCCCGATGATCTCTATTCACGCGATATCCCCTGTTAATAGAGTCATCGATCGTTGGATGTCATTTCCCAGGCTGCCGGGGTCGGCGTGGATGAGATACCCGATCGGATGTTTCTTTTTTCCGACCCTTTGCCTCGATACTTTCAGAAAGGATCACTCTGGCTCAGGATCCGTCAGCGCTATTGACCGAATTCCATAATTTCTGTATATATCAACATCCAAGTATTTTTAATAAACATGTAAACTATTTAACATGTTTGTTTCGACCACGTTACGTCTCCTATATTTCTCCTCCGTCAAATTCGAAAGGCAGACCTGTTTATGGAAAAGTCGGGATCCATTCGGTAGGCCGGAACGAAAATTCCGGCCCTTCGGCTCGATATTTTCCGGAAGGATTACTCCAACCCAGGATCGTGGGAGTGGCATCGACCGAATTTCACGATCGGCAGTTTTCACGGCGAGCGAGCAAACAATTTCGTGGCCGCGGGAAAACGCTCGCGGCCGCGTAGCTCGTTTATTCATGAACTGTTTACGGCGCGGATTAACTCGCATTATTTCGTGCAGGGGGGCAGCGATGGCGCGGACGGGGGAGGGACGAAGAATGAGTTACCGGTGCGTTCCTAGGCGAGTCGCCGGGAAAACGCAAATAAAAAGGAGAATGGAAAATCTTTACGACACCGCGAGATTTACGGGGAACTTTTTGGGCGAATAAAAGTTTCCCGGTAAATCCACATCTGGCAGCGGTACCGATCGCACTGACGGCTGAATCGTGGCCCGTTTCGCAGTTAAGGCGATTTTCCGCGGAAATTTTTCGGAAGAAAACACCTACAGCGTTGATTTACCACCGGCTTTTGCGAGCACGCTCACCCTCTCAACCCCTCGTGTTCGGGCTCGTGCACCGTGGAATTTCATTTCGACGGCGACGACCTCGTAACGCGACGCTGGAAAAACCTCCCTCGAATGTGGAATACAAACAGGAAAGTTTTCGGCGCTAACCCATTTTCCTGGCCCGAGAGAAATGGGGCTGGGGCGCGCGTTGCGTTGCGTCGCAATTTATACGGGCGACGAGACTGTGTCTTGCGCCTCGCGAGCTCTCGCTTCGATATCGTAGCGTTTGGATCGCCAACGTGGATGTTTGTTTCTTCAACTAGAAAACAAGAGACACTCGCAGGATATCCTTCTCGGTAAGGGTTGGATGTAAAGTAGTACGTGTAATCTTACCCTCCTAGCTAGAAAGCTAGTTCCCATCGCTACATCAGCGAATGTTGACCGAGCGTTTATTAATCCTTGATATCGAAACAAAGAGGGTTTGCTCGGATAAACTAACATCAAAGTATAAATGAGCTCCTCTGTTCGCCGACAAAGAGCACGCCGGTACTTTAATCCTTCCCGAAGGATCGCAAGGATCGACAGTCCCCGTCGTTGCGTCACACGTCGTTCCAAGATCGAACAGACCGCACGACCATCTATCCCTTCCACGAAACATCCCCCGAAGTCCGCAAATGCACCCTTACGCCCGCTCTTCTGTTCTCAAACCATGAGAGCCCCTGTAGGTGACGTCACTCGGCGCATGATTGGCCGAGGTAACGATCACGTGACCACTCGCTTGGCCAGTGTCTGGGGGGTTGTGGAGTGACTAAAGGAGAGGGTGGCGGTGCGAGCGAGGCCAAGGGATGAACGGAGAGGGCGAAACAGATAGAGAGAGAGAGAGAGAGAGAAAGAGAGAGAGAGCATGGAGGTATCGAGTCTGGTGGAAAAAAGAAGTCGGTTTTACGTCGGAGCGAGAGAGACGGTTAGAACCGACGGAAGAAAGAAGGGTGCACAAGAGGACGAAGAAAACGAACGAGGGGTTGGAAAGAAAAAGAGGGGGATGAATAAGTCGATGGTGGGGGATGATATTCCGTGCGAGAAAAAGACCGAGAGGTGAGTGTATATACGTATATAGACGTGTGGATATAGAGGTTGTGGGAGTCCCCGTAGTGGGGGAAACGCGGGATGGAAGAGGGTGAAAGAGAATTGTTGGAAGGGGTTGGAGCTGGAGGGGGTAGCCGCGAGTCTCGCCAGTCACTGCGACGACCGCGACGCCCCAACGTCTCGGGGTGCCATTTGTCCGCTACTGACCTTAAAAATCGTCGTAATTTTCCTTCGACACCTACTTTGCCAATCTCGGGACCGATTTCAAAGAAAAGATAAACGAAGAGCTTCTTCTCGCGTTTCGGGCTATTTTCACGGACGCGAATAAAATGCGACGGACGGGCTCGACGTAGGCGCGAATACGGGTAACTGTGCCGAGAAAGAACTCGAAACCCGCTCGTTGTCGTCGCTTTATCGTCCCACGGAGATGTGTTAGAAAACTCGTCTCGCCTCTGCCTTTTTTGTTTCCATTTCGTCCGATCGCACCGGGGAATCCACGTAGCCGTCTTTATCTACTCGCGGAGAGTCTTTCACCTCGCGAGAAAAATGAGCTAACCTCGCGAGAGGGTGGAAAGCACCGAATCGTTCGCGCACGAGTCTCGCTTCGAGAACCAGTGGGGCTATCGAGGACATTTTTATAGTTGTGTTAAACGACCACGATGGTTCTCCACGGAATGAATCGTAAGTTACATGTCCCCTATCGTCCTCCTCTCAAGCATATTCCGTGAGCTTTTTCCCACTCGTGCCGTACTTGTCAATATAAGCTGCACGCTGCCCGAAATCGGTCTCGCGTGAATCTCGGAAAAGGGAAGAATTAGAGTACCAATCTGCATTGCGATAACGTTTTCGATACCATAATAAAAGCTCATTCATTCGCCGTTATATAGAGTCGAGACAAGTCTTTGTAAAACAACAAACGTTTAGTTACGAATTTTGAACGGATATAGTAACGATTCTCAAAAACAATTCTGCTTCATGCTTCATACGGTCACGCGATGGTTCAGATCTCATCGAATATGCTTCTCATTCCTTCCTTCCGTGTTGATGTATCCGCGTACGATTAGCGCCGAGTAGAACCCCTGAACGATTAACTAGACCCCATTGATGAACAATCTCTGTGTCCGCATCGTGTGAATGTTCCCTAGACAAAGAACCTTCGCCAGTTTAGTTCTAATGATTCTAGTTTCGGCACGAACACGAACACGACAGGGAACGCTTGCGATTACCCGAGACTCGTCGTTTCGGTGATTGCAACAAAATTGCTGGCGCGCCATCGAACTAACAGGTCTCGTTTGTACGCACTCCGGCGTTGTTTTCCGTCGAGGGTTTTTCCGAGGGAGGCCCTCGAGGTCCTCGGCACGTATTTCCGCATGTGTGTCGACCCTGACCAGTCGCAAGTACGAAAAACGGGCGCGTTTCGTCGCGTGACCAAGAGGGGGCACGCCTCGTTACTCGTTGCACACACGTTCGATCACGCGAGATCGGAACGACGTGACGGAAACCGACGGACCAGATACGCCTGACGAATGGCGAAACCAACGAAATCGCGACCTGTTTGATCTCTATCGCGTCGTACACTCGCTTACGTGCCCCAACCCAGCACAGTTAAAAATGCATGAACGTGAGATCACCTCTGAATCGTCGACTTTGTTCTTATTTTTACCTGTTAAGGTGAAATTTTGTTAAAACAATGGAGAAACCATTGAGTACATCGAAACGCAAGAGTTATACGATCGAACTTGCACGGAAACTTATCGCGTTGCAAGAATATTTTTCAAGCTCGATTATAGGAATTCCACCACTCGCGCTCAGCTCCGGTTCGTTGGATTTCAAAGACAACGTTAAAAATACTCGACGGGCTTGTCGGCCGTGATCGATCACGGGGTTAGTCTTGTTTAGTTAACTTTGGAAACATCACTTCCTACTTTTTACATTTTCTCCAAGTTTTATGTATATACGTGTCTTTATTTAAAACAATTAACTCGGAAGAAACGGGGTTAACGAGCGACTCTTTCCGACGATTGACGACCAGTCGTTTCACCTGTCCTGCACGCGATGCTGCAGTCGATTCCGTCTCTTTTCCGCGTCTATCGATCACCCGTTGGTTGCCAGGTCGAAACGCCGAAAGGAAACTGAGAAAGATGGACGGGAGAACGTAAACCTTGGCGAACGTTCTTTTTTTTTTCCCTCGAGCGGAAGAAGCTCGCGGCGATGAAGAGTAGGAAAGTGGCGAACGATGGCACTTTATGGTCGACAATTATCGACGGGGTTGGACCGAGGATGTCTGGAAAAGCGAATTTCCCCGACTCGTAAAATTCGCGCATTCCGAACCATTGCCGGCGCACCGACGCGCCACGATGCATTAGCTAATTGTTGCATCGATATCGAATCGATTCGTGCAATTCGTTCGTCACTTCCGACCCTTCGTCATCGAGCTCCCCTTCCCTCGAGTCTACGCTACCTAACGCCTGGGGGAAATTTTTCATTGGAATAATTCGACGTAACGAACGTCGATATCGCCGTTGGCTATCTACTTGCTTTGTGCAATTGTTCCCGAATTCGCGAACATGGCAATTTTTGACACAAAAGAATCTCGATTGCCGTAGGACGCCCGGATAAATTCCCGCAATATGCGAGGTTTCCGCAACATTTACCCAGCATATTGTTCTCGTGCTCTTCGTACGATGATCAGTTACTGAGAAAATCATTCGACGAAAAGTCTGACACAAACCTGTCTCAAAGGGACAATTACTAGATCGCTAATTACAGACGAGCTTCTGCTAATCCTTCAACGTGCGACAAAAATTGCAATTTCCTGCGCATTGATTGGAGCTGTGACGCACCGGTTAATTACCTCCAACGTATCCAATCCGTCCGTCATTTCCGTTCACAGTACGACTCACTTCGAGCCGTTCTCTGACCGGAAATTGGCGCAAGTAAATTTGCCTCGATAGATATCAAGTAACTTAACGCGTCTGTAATCCGTATCGAATCCGAGGCACTCAGGAACGCGTTACCATCATTGGAATCAATGCCGAATCGAGGTTCGTATGAACGTCTACGCAATCGTGTAACGTGACTGGTGGATTATCTCGGTTCCTAACCAGGGATGCATCGTTACGAAATAATGCAGTCTATAGGATAAAGAGTTTCGCAACCTACATATTGTAACGAATTTACTCGTTTGTCGCGGCCTAAACTTGGCGAAACATTGATAGGACTCCTGGAATTGGACGCACCGCACTTCTGAGCGACAAGGTGTTCGGTGGTTCGTAAGGACGAGCTCTGCTTAAAATTGCAAGAGCGCGCCGAGTGTTTCTCGTAAATTTTATCCGACGGTCGAGTCACGTACATACGATGGTTCTCTTTGTTAAAAAGCCTCAGGCTGAACGAGCCAAGGCCCAGCCGTCTACGGAAAGCTATCTCGGTGGCTTCTTATAAAACACAATTACGAGTCTTAACCAAGTTTCGACGCACTTAATTACTCGAAAGTTAGGACGGGTAGCTGCCTACCACCCCCACCCCCTTCCATTTGCTTCATCCACCGTGACATCGCCCTTCCGACGGTGGTCGGGGCTTTTCACGGGGCGACACAGACTATAATAACGAAGACGGGAGGTGGTTCTGACGTACACCGCGCCATCAGCTATACCTATCAACGCCGAGACGCTGCTCGGAGCGCTTCTGCGTCTGTCGCAACTAATCGGCCGCGGCATTAATAATATTTACGAAAGTTTAGACATTTGAAACGTGTGAAATACTCGCATAGACGATTGCGGTGGTAATCGACTCCCAGAGCTAGGAGAATTCCGGGACGTAACATCCGAGATCTTTTCAGAAGGTAGAACTGGTAACGTATTCTCCGTGAACATTCCTGAAAACCACTTTCGATCGTTCGTATCGTAGACTAAGCGTCTGCAACGGCTTAGCGAGTCTCCTAACGCGTCACCTGGTTTATCCACTTATCCAGTTTCCGCGAACGTAACGTTAATTCCAGGTTCCGCGTGCCAGATTCATCTTTCTCACGCGCGAAAGCTTTCAACGTACGCGGTATTCCGCCCGCGGTCCGCCGGTTGTTTTTGCTCAAATATCATTAATCCTGCGAGCGTCGGGATCTAAATCTCCCCGCTGAACCAACATTGCCCCCCTCCCCCTCGCCCCACCTAAAACCGAGACTTGGCGGTTTGCTGGGGCGCGCGAGCCACGGCAACTCGGGGAACAACGCCGACCGCGAACCCGAAATTTCTCTATCTCATCGCGGGGGCGAGCGGATACGAACGCCGCGAGAGACTGGCCCCAGGGCTCGTGTTTCCTTCTCGTCAGGTACGTCTTCGGGTCTCGACCGTAAATTTCCCTGCTCTCGTAAATCGTCTCGAGCCTACTCGAACAGCCATCCCGCCACCGGCACCGCGCCGCGACGCGCCTGCGATCCCTCGCTTGAAATACGACCACGGCACGCCCGCGGATGCATGCATGCATCAGACACGTTGTAACGCCTCGAAGGTTTGTTCCATGCCTCGTTCGAGGGGCACGCAACTCGCATTCCGTAAACGGGAGGCGAACGGAATCCACGCGATGCATTCGCGATGAGCCGTCGCGATTGCGTCTGCTCGCCCGTACCGACGACGAGTAATCCGTTTCGCCTCGTATCGCGCAACATCGTTAACGCTATGCTCTGATTTTATTTGCCATCTTTACTCGCTCGCGATAACGACAAAAATATACAATTTTCGAGCAGCAATTGCGCGAAATTGCGAAACGTGTATTTTCATCGTCGAGCTCAGTTTTCTCTAGCTTTCGTTTCGGTCTTTTTATCCAATTATGCCAAAGTACGAGTAGAGAGTATGGAACTACGGTATCAAGTGTAAGTTTATTTCGTCTGCCTAATTAATCCGAACGAAGCAGCCCGTGCATCGTCGCGGATTCGTGTATTCGCGCGCGTCGAGACGTTTCCGCGGCGTGTTTACGGTAGTTAACGATATTTACCTCGATGGGAATACGCCGGATGGATTAATTCGCGTTAAATTCGACTAAAGCACGAGGATTACGTGGCGTGAATGCGGACAACCGTCGCGCATGATTGAACGGTTCCGCGGCGTTATTGCGCACGTTCCCGTGGATGTATACGTATGCAGGTTGCATCGCGTAACGCGAAACGAACGAGTTCCTTGAGGCGCATCCGCGATGAGCAGTTCCATCCTTGCTTACCTCCTCCGTGCTCCGTGTTCCGGGATTAATATACTTTCGCTGCGCTATGCCGCGAGATAAGAGGCATCCGGTGTATTCTCTTCGCCTAATCTCCTATATCGTCGCGCGCTCGCTCGTATGTCTCGGTAATATATGGTATCGAGATTAAC
This sequence comes from Hylaeus anthracinus, assembly GCF_026225885.1. Classification (NCBI taxonomy): domain Eukaryota; kingdom Metazoa; phylum Arthropoda; class Insecta; order Hymenoptera; family Colletidae; genus Hylaeus; species Hylaeus anthracinus. Next base: position 14,935,380 of record NW_026534337.1, read on the forward strand.
GCGGGACCAAATTTACGTTTCGTAATTTTCTGGAGCATCTTGCTCGGAGTCCCGGTAAAAAAGGAATATTATCGAGGACCGTGGAGCTAAAAAGACGTAACAAAATTCCAGAGACCGATCGAAACGCGAAGGGGTTGGTCGCGTCCGTAGGGGAGGAAACGACGCTGGTGTATCGCGATATCCGCGAAACGATAGCTTGCCGATCAGCCAGGCATTTTCCTTTCGCAATATCTGCCGAGACAAACAAAAATCTAATATGTATTTGTCCGCCGCGGCTGCGGCCTGCATAACTGGCTACGAGGAGGCAGGAATAGAACGGTGGAGTGAGTGGCACCCACGCGAAGAGGGGTCGAACGTGGCAGCTTCTGGAGCCAGCAGTCGAACACGCAGTCGTACGAGTCAGCGCGACGACATTATCGGTTTCGCATCAACCCCAGTTTACTCCGTCGCATGTGTCGACCCTTTGCTCTTCACCCTCTCTCGGGCACCACCCTCTCGCGCCTGCTTACACGTGTATCGGCCTGAGTAGCGCGCGCGTACACGACGATAAGGGTGGCTTTCGATCCTCGGCGTCTTCGACGTCGACGCTGAAGTCGCTTCGTCGTGATGCAGGGTCCACGGTAGAATGGACCTTGGAATATTTCTTTCGAGACTCCCCCTACAATGATGTCTCCAGATACGTATAAATTGACTCGTTATCCTCTTAACGCAAGGCACGTCTAATTTTATCGAGTTTCTTCGAGTTCACATACGCGTCAACTAAGCCACGGGAAAAATGTAAACTTCGCAAGAATAAGGAAATTGAAAATCATGTTTCAAAGGGTATCTTTTTAATGCTTTTTTATTTTTGCTCATTGGTCTCAGAATACATACAACTAAACATACACGAAGAAATGAGCGTCACATCGTGACCGTTTTCTAAATTCACCCCCGTACCTACATACATTAGCTTACCTACCATTGTTTCGCCCTACCACTCAATCTGTCCGTTTTAAATTTCGCGACGTTTTTCTCATTCTACCACCCAAAAGTGAAAGATTGTCACTCTTAAAAGTATTCGTGTTCGATGAATAAAAATTGCGTTTCACCCCCGTAGAACCGCTATAACGTTAGCATCGGGTCATTCGACCGACGAACGGAGACTTGATTTTACGCAAAGAGACGAACGACCCTTGCACGGCGTGAAACAGGCGCGGGGAATGGTTGTCGCGTTTGTCGCGCGATCCCCGCACGCTGGGGAAACCGTTGTCGTTCGCGCGAGTCACGCCTTTACGATTCCCTGTTTCACCCTCTTGATACGACCCGCCCTCGAAAGCCAAGAGGCTACTTATTCAATATTGTATACGTCGGTCCGTGTTTGCGCACGCGAATTATATTCCGCTTTTCATTGCGCGATAAAACATGGCGGGAATGAACGCCGTGCATGCCACTCCTCGTGAATTGCTGGCTCGTCGGACGGCTTGCGCAAACGGAGCGCAAGATGAAAGGGATGTCTTTATCCGATACGTCAGCTTATCTTGGGTCCCCTGTGATTCTGCGTGAGCGGGCAAGGTGAGGGTTACACGGTTCCGACCTTCGCTGACGTCGGACGTAAATAAAGACGACCACATTTGCAGTCGTTTCGAAGGGTTGAAAGGTTATTGTTGCGACGACGCGAACACCCGAGCCGGACGAAAATATTCCCTGACGTTTAAACGCGCTGATAGGGACGATTTAATTTTAGCTCTCCAGAACCGCACTCTCGATGGTTACGTTGCATATACTTTGATTCGAATGGTTCTTCCTGTACTTCGTTCCTTCTTTTTCATTTTGAATTTTTCTAACGAAGACCTCGAACACGTCTGAGGGCTCGTTCAGTCGACTTTCACGGTAGCGGTGCCCGTAAATCCGACGGGCTCTCGAAACATTTCCGACAAGCCGCAAGAGTGTCGTAATATTTGACATAAAAGTGGCATAATTCGGTCGTTGGCTGAGCGGATCAGCCAGTCGTTGGATCTCTCGACTCGCTGGAAATTTGGACCGCGCGAGAAGACGAGTGCGGAAAAATAAACGGAGGAACCCTCGAAACGAGTACCTCGACGAACTTACTCGACGAGTTACTTACGAATGCGTCGAGTACGCTCTTCCGATCATAGGGCAACGAACAATTTTGCGAATTGCACGAATCTCCGAAGAGGAGTCGTTCGATTAACGAGACAAATTGACTAAATGAAAGGGCTTTGTTCGCGGCGAGAGACGGCACCATTCGCGATGCTTTAGTCGGCTTTCCTGGAAGTTTCAGCTTCCGGGCCAACGGAACCGCGAGAACTCGAACTGAACGCTGATCTAGCTCGTCCGTGTTACATCTATCGACGAAAGTACCCGGGTCAGGACGAAGGCACAATTTTTCGAATTAATGGACTCGCCTAAAGAGAAGAACGAAAGCCAAGGGGCAGGAGGACGGGGGCGAGGTGAAGTAGACCGGGCCTCGGCTGTTCATGCATAATACATGCCACGCGCAGCAATATGTCGCCCTTGCTGGCTCCCTTGTTTTATGAATCCTTCTTGTCCCTTCAAACCGGCTATCTCGACTGCTTTCAAGCCTCGCCGCAGTTTTTCAGTGCCTCGGGCTAGGGGACGAGATACGTCCTTGTTTTCTTTTCAGAAGCACGATACTCGAGGTCCACTAACCCGAAACTCGTCCTCCTTCAAAATTATTTTCAATGGCTCCTAGATTGTTGTCCTCGTAGCTTGAATGCTGGAACTCGTGGAACAATTTTAGTACCCCTTGTGTACGATGCTTGCAAACAGAATGACTCCTCCAGAATACGGAGGCGAATCCAGTAGAGTAAATATCACATGTAACGATATTCGTAAGTTTCGAAGATGAACTTTATGAACTTTATGAGCTTTACCGTTCAGTATCGCCGCGTAATCGATCTCTGTCGCTTACACGGAGAGTATACGACGCGGTTAGAGGGGGACATCCCGAGAAAACCGAGGTGGAAACCAAAGGGAGAAAAGCGAAGACGCTTGAGAGCGGCGGTGTATTCCTTCCAGAATCCTTGGTCCGTTTCCGCTCTATGACCCCTTCCCCGGCTGTTTGCCTTCTAGCCCGAGAAAATTTATGGCAAATTGTTTTAACCGTCGGCGTGGTAGCACCTGGTGCACGAAATATACCCAGCACACCGGCCTGCTGGAAGCAGGCGTGGTCGTGTAGCAGATTTTGCGAAGGCACGGAGGGCTGTGTCTCCTTTTTTGCGTCTCAGGAGCCGAGCACGAGAGGTGACTCAGTCGACGGGGGTGGACTTCCTTTATTAGGCGACACACACCTGGTATTTTCTATCTATTAAACCTGGGAACGGTAATGGTCGATACGGTGGAAGCGTCGGATAATTAGAAAGGGAGAGTGTAATCCTATTACCGGCCTGCAAAATTATTATCGTCGTAAAGTCGGCGACTACGGTCCCGCGAGAGGCGGAGACTCCTCGGAGGACGAAAATCTCGAGGAGAAATGAGGGAAAACCTCGTTGCAGGGGGGACAAATATTTTCTGTCTTGTCGGAGAAGAAAGGACCGTACGTTTCGCCACTTTATTACGTGGCTTGCACGAAGTTTCCTACCTATTAACTTCCTTGGCAAGAGAGGACCGTATCCAGCTGCAACTTTTCTTTAACGCTCGTACCTTGAGGTCGATAGGATCAAGAGTAGTTTGAAAAAAGACAAAAGAAAACGAAAAACAGGTGTAAGGAAACATTGCTGCCTCGCGGCGCGATGGCTTACTTCGTAATTTTGCTCGTATCGCTTCGTAACAACGTGCATGTTCCGGACCTGAATATCACCACGAGGGGACTAATTATAATTTGCGTAACGTTTGAGAAACACGGAACAAAATTAAAAACAATTCATATTGGTTAACCTTAGCGTTTGGCCGCGTGGAGGGCCCTCTCGAGAACACTCAGCTTTGAAATTAAAAAATTAACATACAATGTAACGGAATGGCATCATTTCCTAAACCCTGAGAGCGTCGAGGAAAAACTTTGCCAAGCGGCTCTATTTTACACGAGGTCAACCCTCCGTTAACCAGGACACGTTTAAAATTTGAATCTAAAATACAGTATTATTATTATATTACATGCTATTTAAGTCACGGTTTTAACTTGAAATTTCGCTTCTTCCCAAAAATACCCAAGTGGCGGATGGAGGGTGAAACGAAGACCAGCGACATTATTTCGGTGAGTTTTACGAGATTTCTAACCGCGATGTGTCGCGATACGTCCTCCAGCGGCATTTTTAATTACGTTGAAATGCGTTCTGACGCGACGCGCGTGCGCTAGTGCGGAGTTCATGGCGCGGCCAATTGTTTCCGGAACGAGGCAAAAGTTCATCGTCGACGGAGACTAACCAAGGCGAGATCCCGTTCGCGGTGATATTGCGGAGGACGGCGTGGCGGCGAAAGCATCGCCGTTTCAATTATTAAGACAAAAAGGTGGATTCCTCGAGAGTCTGTGGAATGTAAAGCTCTGCGACCAGGCACGCCGAACGGAGAAAATTGAAACGCTCCGAGATCCTTGAATGACAAAGATTCTCGAAGAAATTGGAGCAGAATGTGACGCCGAGGGATTAAGCCGAGGGACAAAGCGTTGTTTGGCCTGGAACAGCCGCGGACAAGAGGGAAAGGGATAGGGAGAAACGTTACCCTCTCCGCGAGACGCGAACCGTTGCTCTCCGCGCCGAGTATAAAACGGCTCGGTCGTTAACGCGAGGGCGATACGCTCGGAATATTCCCAAGAATTCGTGCAACACCGAACGATACGCGGGGATTTATTCGGCCGACTAAACCGACATTAAAGGTTGATTTATAACACTTAAGAGGATAAGAAAACACGACGGAGCTGGAAGCGAGCAGCGACTACTAACTAGAATGAAAAATGACTTCGAAGAAACGGCGAGAGGCTTCGGGGCTGCCGTTGCTATCCCGCTGAACGGTGAAAATTTCTCCAACACTGTCTACCTATGATAAAAGTTCGTTAAATTTGGATCAAATGTCGCCGAATTTCCTGGTAAACCTGTGTAGATTCTGAATTTTTCCGAATTACAGTAATCGAAAAAGTTGGCAAATTTGCAATGTCTGGTCGAAGGGCTGTACGAACGGAGGGATGGGGAATGGGGTTGGTCCATTAGCAGCGCGTCGTGAACGGAACGCGTGTTTTCGGGGAACGCCGTTCTGCAAGCTGTGCAATGAAAGCGCGGAACCGGAACACTCGCGTCCCTCGTGGTCCTGTCGACGACAGGATTATGCGGGGAATGCAAGCTGGAGGACGATTACGCGGTTGGATCAGAGGGTGATCCGCCTCTGGAAAGACATCCGAGTAGCGTATTTCGAAATACTCGAGCACGTATAAGCGAATGTGTCCATCCGCGTGGACTCAACGGTACAGTGAGTCGCAGAAGTATTCGCGTTACCTCGATGATATGTTTTTAGAACACAATGTTACAGAATTCTTAGGAAAATTTAGTCTGCCTGGCACAGAAAAGTATTGGCTGTAAACCCTCTGCGCTCGAGACATTTTTCTATACAATCAAATCTTGTCCATTTTTATAATAAATTTCTGTAAAACCATAAACTTTACTTCGAAGAAAAACATCTACGAACATTCGTGACTCGATGTATTATTATTTCAATTGGTAATTAGCAGTATTCTGATATAAGTGAAATCGAAATTGTACGTTCAAAAAATCACTTAAATTACGCCACTCGAGCGGAAAGGGTTAAAGTGCTGAATATCCTTGGTATTCAACGGTTCGAAGTCAGCAGTTGAGGAAGTCCAAATGCTTCTGCAACTCGCTGTATATTGTGTACATGTATACGTATTATCCCGAGAATTTCGTGGATTAGAGGGAGAAAATGGAAGCCCTTGCGCGGGTCTGTCGAGACTCGAAATGTACCCTTCGAGGGTTACACCAACCGCAGAATATTAATACGTCCCGTGGCCTGCGTGACTACGGTCCCTTGGATGTCGCTCAAGCTTTTTCTGACTCAGCCTTGGATACGTGTGCGCTGGGTATCGTTCTGGAATTTATGTTCGTCTACGTTTTCCGCAACATGTTTAACGATAAAAGGAACGCGAGGATAACGATCTGGTAAGTAGTCTGGAATCCACGTCTTTGCGATAAAAAGGTTGGGGAGGAACGGCGAGGGATAAGATAAATTTTTAAATGTCTGATTTAAACGAGTTCCATGGTCTTTCGAGCGGTGCAATCGCCATTTTAATTAGAATCCTCTACGTTTCGACGTACGTAAAAGGCCCTCTTCAGAAGTCCTTCGAATGGTATATTTCCATCTGAAACAAGCATCTAGACTAACATTTCAATCCACCTATTACAGTTTGTTACGAAGAGCGCTACATCGAACATTGATCGAACGTTTATGGTAGATCGAACAAGTTTCTTTGCTGCTACCGTACACTACATCTAACTTGGAAAAAAAATACGAGTTTCTTGTCATGATGGTATCCGAGGAACGGGAACAATGGTAGCAGATCCTTCTTCCGTTATCTCTAACGAAACGATGGTTTCAGCATCTTTGAAGCGGAGAACACGAGCTCGTGTACGCTGCACGGGTGTCTAACTCGCGCGTTTATTAACCCCCGCCCCCGGCGCTGTGCTCCGAGCTCCTCTTCTTCGGTTGGTGTTAAACGCGAGTAAAGAAACGAGAACTCGGAGTATGCAATAAAGTCTGCACGGCGATGGAACGGAAAGCGCCCTCGTGACGAGAATAACATTCCGATAGGACTACTCATCGAACCGAAGTTCCTACTTCTTTTCCTCCGTTGAGTTCCCAGTTTCTTTTCAACGCACCTCCGTCGCACCCTTCCCTATCGGCTTCGTTGTTCTCGCGCCCTCGTTCTCGCTTCGCGACTCGTACGCTCGCGCTTCTGTTCCTCCCGGTCGCTTTGCTTCTCTCTATTGTCTGCCCTTCCCCTCTGCCATCAGGTTCACCCTCATCGGAGTTGGCACAACCACCTCCCATTCAAATGAAATTACCGCCCCACTTTTCCGAGTTGCACGGAGATCATCGGCCTGGTTAGTTGCTCGGCATCGACTCCTACGTTCCAGGGTAACAAAGCTGTCGCACACATACCGACGTACACGCCACCTGCGTAACGATGGGAACGATACCGATTCAATTCCATCGATACCTCGTAAATAATAGTCTACCATCGAATTAGAACGTACGCGTCGTTTGGTACTTCTACCAAAGTACCGATACTACATTGCTAGAAAAAGAAACCTTTGCAATCGATAGAAATGTTACCTAACCGTACATCAATCCATCGCTAGGAGGTTCGCGTAGTTAGTCCCGAAACGCTCGAGAAACTCGCGAGTGACAGTGACGAGGCTTGGTCGACAAACTCACACAAAGAGGTAAAAGCTTAACACATCGAATGGAAACACGTGTTTGCTCTTCGCCTGTCGCGTGCAAACAGCCGCGCGTGAACGTGTCTGTAATACGCTCACGAGCGATTTGCCGCGATCTCTCTGCTCGTGTTTCTCCATTGGTCCTCGCAGCCACCTCTCCGCGAAGATTCGTCGAGCTGTGACCGCCGCAATCCGTTCGTTGCACGCGCTCTCCTATGGTTTCACCTAGCGTCCCTCCCAACGTGATCTGATTAGCCCTCGATGAAGGGTGACCTGACGAAACGCTCGTCCACGAGATCTTAGAATTAGTTCACTGCGAGATAAGACGAGCGTCGCGAGGCAACTTTGATCCCCGCTCGAATGTTTGACTTGATTTCGTGGAGACGTCTCGGAGTCTGCCACCCCTACCTGCTTTAGACACCCTAACTCCAACTTCATCGAATTACGAAGACGATTCTGCTTGCACGCGTTCCGAGCCACTGACTTGGAGGAAATATCCGCCAAGCTTCTCTCCCGATAAAATTTTCATAAAACTTGTTTTAACACGTTCACGCCGGAGCACAGTGCTTCGAGTGAGTGATCAAAGTGGACAAATTTCTGGTATCTATGGATTCTTATAGGAAATTTTACGCTGATTACGAATATACCCCATGTCCCTATACTAAAAGTAAAAGGAAAATGTTTCTTTCTCCGAAGAAGACAAATAGTAGTACCAGTGTGAATGTTTTAAAACAGTTCTTCCCAGGTAACCACAAGATAAGTGGGTAAAATTGTATATATTAGTTCCGTGTGTACAAGGAGCATAAAGTATTCCATGACTGGGCTCGAACTCTGTCCGTACGATGTCGAACCTTCGATCGTAGCTTGCAGGCTATCGCGTTGCTTGAAAGACGAGTCAGAGGTGCTTAACGTCTCAGAGGGTGAATACGATCTTTATCGTCACCTATCTCGTAAACTATTGGCCGCCTACGCAAACGGCCAAGCTGAGTCGAAGGTCTTCGGTTTCTATGTACGTACAAAGCTCGTGTTCCGTCATCGTGAAACACCGAGGATCCAGAGAGTTTCGGTCTGTTAATTTATTCTCATCGCGTTAACTACGTTCTATCGATCACATTACATTCGCTCCAATTAGACGAACCAACCCTTTCACGTTCTATTTTCTCCCGGTCTTGACCTAACGGGGCAGCGTTACCAAAACGACGTCCAAAATGTCCTCCAAAGACAACGGTCAGGCTCGTCTCCGTTATTCAGCGTCGGCCAATCACGAAAAACTCGGTGGCCCAACTTGCGGCATTGTTATACCGTAATTACCATTCCGTTGTCAAAGAGGCTAACACGCCGGCAAGAGCGGATTCCAGTTAACGGAGGCGAAGGTACCCCGCAGGCTCCCCTGGGTCTTGCCAAAGCATCGCCGGGTGTTTTAGCGTTAATTCGAGACAGCCGGAATCGGGGCTATTGTTTGCTCTATCGTAGGTCGGGAAGAAACGGGGACGGAAAGGGGGACCATCTGCGTCGCGTTTAACGTCCGCTCGGTCCAGTCGAAATGGCGCGAGTTGCCTCAAGGGTCGCAGTCTCTATTAAAGCGGGATGGCGCTGCGGGCCTTGTCAGCAGATCAAAACACGGAGATCGAGCCCCGAGTACACCCGGACCATCCTATCCTCTTCTCGATTAGAGTATAACGCAGAATCGTGCGAGCTGTTTGCTCTATTGCGCGTAGCTTCTCGAGAGTCACCAATTGGGCGTGGGTATCGCTGCAATCCAAAGAGAGGATCATCTTTCGCTTGGAATACCGGTGTACGCGTGCGTGTATCTCAGCAAGTTAAGTAAGATAGCTGAACTCGGTTCTTGTTTCTTTATTCCTTTCTTCTACCGAAGTGTAGCCTTCCCCATACTGCCTTATCTTCATTTTCTTTCACTATGTGCACGTAGTAGAAAGTTTCTTAGATAAAATATACTTTGTACGTGTTACTCCGCGGCCAACACGATATTTTTTACTTATTTATTCTATATAGCAGAACAGAAGAAGTAGAATAGCACTCTATCCTGGGTTCATCCCTACCACTCGATATTCCACGCTCGAGCCATCGTGTCAGGGATTTAATTAAACTTTCTTTGAAATTGAGACACTATTTAGCCTTTGCGAACCGGACGAAATAATTAATACGCTTCCGTACAGCGTATCTAAACTTGTTTTATGAAACGAGAAACTATCGTGTATAGTTCTACAAGGATCCTTTTTCTTGGCTTGCAAGATTTAATCAAATGCAATTAACGAATAAGTCGATATTCCGTTCAAATGAAGCAGACTCCTGCTTTAAAGCGGTGAAGCCATTTCGAGTGGGTTGCTGAATGCCTAGTTTGAGACGCAGCACTGTAGAAACGGTGCGGAATACTTTCCGAAGTGTACTCCTTTGCCGAGTCCCGGGGAAGTGGGAGACAATTCGCTAAATGAAAGGAAACGAGGACGCCCGGATCCATTCGTAAGAAGCATCAACCTGGTTCGGAATCAAAGAATCGAAGTAGGACGCTGGCACGATGATGATCCTTTAATGGACAGGATCCCGAGGCCGCGATTAAAGCACTGCATAATATAGGAACGCGTATTCCAGTTGGCTCCTCGGGGGAGCTTCAATCCCGGATGCTCCTATTTGCTCGCCCTAATCGACAACGATGGAACACGGAACGTGTCTCTCACTCTAACGCGCGGTTCGAAACTTTAATAACATTCTTATCGATAACCGTTCCGCTCCTCGAGGTTAACAAGCTGCTTACCCGCCGCGATCGATCTTCCAATAACCCAGAAATCAGTTTTTCATCCTCGAAATATCCGTTCGACCACTTTGAATAAATTAAAGAGCCGGTGCCCGTTCGCGATCGATCGAACCCATACGCTGTAACCATTTTGCTCCGTCGACAGGTGTCCACCTACGAGTTAAACAATTGTACGCAAATGTTTGATACACGATGGTAGAGTATAGAGGTATTCATGGCGGCGTAGGCGGTTCACCCCTTTCCTTTGACCGCGCCTCTACGGAGACTTTCGAGGATTCCCGGGTTTGTGATATCCAGGGGGTTGGTTCGGCGAACGATTAGGTGCTCGTTCGTAGACAAGCTCCTATGGATTAAGAGGGTAGGTATCGTCGGTAACAAGATTATCCCGTAGAAGAAGCACGAGCGAACGGAAGGGGTGAGGATAGAAGCGGGGTCGCGAGCGCAATGGACTTGCCACGGATGGATGTTACCTGGAGGGTGGAACCCGCGTGCTCTAGTTGAAGCCCTATCCGTATAGGTGTCTGCTGTAGAAACGAACGCTGATCTCGTTACCGTCGAAAAAACACACGGAAAAGTCCCAGAGTCTTGGAAAAAAGAAGAGAGAAAGGGTACCGTAAGAGACAAAGCCAACCGCTTCATCCAGCTGCACAGAATCGATTCTACGGAGTTTATCAATCTCCCCTACGACTCCACAGAATTTATCCCGAAGGGATTAAAGACGATATCTTTTCTTTTATTACAGTTTGCACGAGTTCAATTTATTTAGACGAGAATATCTGGTGCCAGTACTTCTTAAGAGGTTAATCGAAGTAGCTATAAAAGCCATTCGATCCGTTCAAACGTTGGCACGTAGCCATTTGTTGCCGTTTTACTTTTCTTCAACGTCACAGCTGCCTGTCAGCCATTTAGGAGAACGATCTGCGCCATTAAGAACATCCCCTCGCTAAGTTTCCATCGATACGCACTCGGAAACATTCGTCCTCCTGGCGAGAAACTTCCATTCTGAACGAGAATACAAACTTTACCCCGTGTCTGAGAAAGTTCATATCGGAAGGGTCTGTCGCTGACCCTGAATCGTTCTCGACTGAAACTTTCAATCGACTTCTCCCCGACGCCGACGACAAAGAATTTGCATGTACCCGACGATTGTCTCTCTTCGACAGGAGAAGGATGTTCCCTCTCGAAAACGAGTCTTTATTACACGGTACATTTAAGAGGGTCTTCCCGCGCGACTTATGCTTTTCAGGAACAATTTTTCAAATATGTAAATGCTTCTTTGTTCAGTATAATCAGTAGCGAGTACCAACTACGATGTTTTCTAAGGACTAAAAACTTTCAGGTATAACGTTAACACGCTTGGCCTTATTTCCCGTCTGGCGGGAACCGAAAGAACAAGAGAACAATTGAACCGAAAGTACAAGAAGCCAAGGAAAAGTTTTCCGCTATCGTGAAATATCCTTTTACACGACTATTTACGATTAACATGCACGGTGCAGGATGCGAAGATGCTGGAACATACTCCTTCGGGCTCCTTCCTTATCGCTAACTTGAACCGCGGATAAGAACGTTTCTGATCCGCGTAAGCGACAAGCTGGAATTAAGCTTGGAAACATTTTTGTACGGTCGCCCGTCTCGGGAGGAATTCGTTCGCGTTTTCTTCACGGTCGGTTTTTACCGTTTCGTCGGATTATGATTTTATCCCAGCGCCACGAGAACATCCGGGCCCGGCGTCGCTCGAGTCGCAACATTGATGCTCGGTTCGTTTTATACGGCAACCGTTTACAGAAAGCCCCTATTACGAATCGCGATAAGCGTCGGAGAATTGAATAAACTCGTCTCCGGTGCAGCCGCGTTACCCAGTGAAAGAAGCCACGCTCTTTCTGCGAGAATTCATGGTAAATTGCTAACATCCACGCCCGGGAGGCAGTATTTTACATGAGAAATTTTCGTTGCCGTCGTGAAAAGTATTTTTATGCGACCTTTACGCGGTAAAGGTTTAAATCGGGGTGGCGAAAAGTTTCAGTGATTTTTAAACGCTCCGTGAAATATTTGGTTAGAGTTTGGAAACTTGTTTTACCTAACGCGACGATGAAAAAAAAGTCACGCGTCTATAAACGCTTCCTCTCAAAGTTGGAAATACCTTTTGTGTGCGGCACAGTATATCGTTACAATGCCTGGAAAGTTCATAGATGCTTGATATTAAAACAGATATTACTCTTCCTTCTGCTTTACACAGTATCTTACATGTTCGCGATACGTTCTGCTACGTATGTATGTGTTTTATTGTGTGTCCCCGAGGAGTTTACATGTCTTCCGTTCCCATCTCCCAACTCTGTATAATACATCTTCTCTTTACACCATTTCTTAAACGTTGTTAGGCTTAACCCAGGCGCTACTCTTATCAACCAAGACTTTTGCCTTACATAAGCAAGTTTCTATTTTACCATCGTGTAAACAATACATATTATTCGCTAAATAATATTCCAACGCGTCTCGAGCCCAACGCTGCGCCTGTAATTTGTTGGACATCGTAAAAAGAAGAGAATTCAACCGCGAACCCCTTGTAAAAGGATATTTACAATGGCTGCAATTAAACGGCTGACGGCGTCGATCCAGGGACGCCCACTGTTGCCCTTTTCATTCTGCTCGACTCAACGAAAACGACAGGACGGGACGGTCGATGCTAAATTCATCGACGCGTTCGTGACGTTGAATCGGATCCGCGAATTCGTTTCCACGGAAAACGCAACTAATCGACCACGGTATTAATTAACGAAGGAATAGCTAATTCCTTTGGATTTCAATTGCGCGAATTATGACAGAATGCGAGACGCGGCTCGTCGAGCAGCTTTTATCCATGTTTCAGTAAACATTGCTTGTGGGCGTCGCATAGCCACGGTTGACAGAGGGCCGTGTGGGACGAGTGCCATATGAACACACACGCGGCACAGGGTGAAATACAGGGTGAGTCGCGAAAACAAGGCAGAATACCGGAGATTGTGTCAAAGTTGAAAATTTGATTGATTATTCCAAAAAGATATAAGGCCCAGATCCTTGGGGTGAAATTTATGATCCAGCAGTGATAATTTGAAAATGTGGAATTCTTCTGTTTCGTTAGGTATAGTGGTATCAATGGATCACTTTAATTAAGTTTCCTTTGTAAACGTTATGTACGCTACAAGGAATAAACTCGACGCTTGAGACGACTACAAACCATTTTGCGTTGTTTGACGCCATCTCCTATCGTCGATCTTAACAAAGATATATACGCGTTCTGTTTCACGTGACTCGCTCTGTATATCCTGCGACGTAGTATCGGCTGAAACAGTAAATACGAAAAGCGCATCGGTCCGAAGCCATTTATAGGTGAGCTTGCGAGTGTTGCTTCGTCTCTGCTTCTTCGCTTTATGTCCCCATAACGTCGTGTAATTACGACGCTGCCTTTCGGAGGGTGGAGTAAGTATCGAGGGAGGGTTGACTATATCCGCGCGGTGACAAATATTGACTATAAACTGTCCTTACGGTACAATCCAGTAATGCTCGCTGGAAAACGTGACATTAAGGGGTTACGTCCAACTTGGAGTCCCAAAATGATGTAGGAATTTTCTATCGATGATATCGCTGTCGATAGTTGTTTTTTTTTTTTTTTTTTTAAGGCGATCTCTCGGAAAGGGTCAATACTTTGTGGCTGGCTCGAAGTAATTTTTTTTAGACAGGAAGCAGAAATGCGACCCTATACCCAACAGACCGCTATTATCCAAGGAAAATCTAGTTAGCGGTTTGTACCCGACGAGGGTGTTGCTGAACAGACACCTCGAAACTGATTTAAGTAGACCTCTGTGTTGGTTTTGCCAACTATACCTAACCAGGCCTCGAGAACCGAGGGTGGCCGCTATTGTCACCTCTCGAGGTTGTATTTTAAACCCTTTGCATTCCAAGAATTTTCTCATACTAGCCAAAGTAATATTTCTTTTATTTTGCTAATTCAGTTCCCGCTAACATAAATGAAACTTGAACCGCGTTGCGCTCCGTATTATAATATGTATGCCGTCGACGCGAATGGAGTGCAAACGGTGTACGTACGCGACGGAAATCTCTCGGTCGTTTCATTATTTCCTATATGTTCGACCTTTCGATCTCACTGCCGAGGCGATTGCCAGTCTGGAACCGATACGAGCGGATTATTGCGTTCGAGCGGGTACGCGAGTCACACGCGCAGGTACCCGTTATCGTAATTCGATCGCGCGACGAACCCTTTGGCACCCTTCGCCTGAAAATCGACGCAGTTCTCGTGAACGACCCGGGTTGTCGAAAGAAAATCCTACGGATTGTCTTCGCAGCAACGGAAATCTTGAGGAATACTAATACTATAATAACATACTGTTTCGTTCAATGTGCGATGAAACTTGCACGATGGGAAACTCTGTTTAGTTTTATACTCGAGTAAATTTTTAGTAGTAAAATCAACGCGTGCACGGTGCACGGTTTGCAAGTACCGGCCGAAGTAGAAACAACGAGTCATGGTCAGCCATACGTAGGTACGCGCGGCTTTAAAATTGATTTTCTCTATTACCTACACCCATGGTTGATTGTTACGCGAACTGCGCACGAGAAATTATTGGAAAATTGACGCTGCCCTCGGCAAGCGAGCTCGACGTCGACATCGACGGGAAATCGTACCTGGAGATTTTCTTGCGACCAGTGGGGGTCTCGCGAAATATTCTCGCGCGCAAATTACGGCTGGCCACCGCGCGGTGCATAATCGTCGGCCGCGAAACGTCAGCGATATATCATAAACTGCGTGAATTATTAGCGGAGAAACTCGACGGTAAATTAACACGCAACGTGGTTATCGTTTTATTGAATTATTCATGGCGGGGAACGATACCGGCGAGGCCGAAGTGCTTTACTCCAGCACGCTGGAACGCGAAGTTTAATGCGCCGGTATCTTTAACAAATTTATCCGAGCACGTTACCTCCATTAGCGTGGCGGTTCGCTCCCGCGACATTTGAAATACCGCGTGCCGAACCGTTCGTAAAGTAAACTTCGTCGAACGTCGAGTCATCTCTTGTGGCGCTTGCCTTGTTTGGAAATTATAACATCGATAATACTCCCCTATTGCGTCATGCTTATTTAGACGACAACACAGCAAGAGGATGGATACTCGAAGATCATCTTGGGCGACTTTGAATGGAGTCGAATTCCAGGACGGATGATTAGACGATCGACCCGACAGCAAGGAAACGGGTGCAGATGGCTAGGGTGAAATAAAAGAGCACTTTTTCTTAATGATTGGAAGCCCCATCCATTAAAATCCTGCTTACTCACCGAGCGTCCCGCCATTGTCCTAATTAGTCACGAAGTCCTCGAGTGGTTCTCGTCCTCTACCTGTTTTCTTTTTCGTCTTCCTTTTTTTTTTTAATCCTCTCCGTCGTCTTGGCTGGCGTCGCCAGCCCAGGATATCCTGGCAATTATTTCTTTCCTCTTCATCTAATAGCCCCGGGGACCGAATTGCTACGAATTAAAGGTATGATAATCCGGCCGAACTTGAATAACTTTCGATGAACGTTTTGGATCTCTCGTAATAAGTGGCTGGAAAGTAACTTTCTTCGACGCGGATCGAAACGACGATCGACAATTAAATGTAAGCCGATGAATTTGTTAAATCGCTATTAAATATAAAAGCGTGATATATAATTAAACGTTGCAATTCAGAATGAATTTTATAAGCTCGTTTGCGATTGGATCTTTGTATGCAGCTGTTTACACTTACGTAATTATTCCAATGGATTTCCGTTTAATTACATCGTGTAGTGCTTTGATCGATATCCTCAACCTCTGGTAACCCTTCGACCAATAATTAGGCGACGCGCAAGGTGCGAATTCAACGATATCGTTGTCTCCGTTTGTACATTGGACGTGATTTTCTTCTCGACGCAACATTCGCGCGTCTTTTACTCGTCCAAATAACATACGTAGGTTCTGTTCTTAAATCCCATCCGGAAGGCTTTCACGAGCTACGGTGCATTTTCCTCGCGCGAATGTCTCTATCATCTCAGTATCACTTTACGTCTTTATACTTTTATCCTCCCCTCTCTCAGGCGTTACTTTTCCTTCGTCACGGCACGATATTCCGCGACGTCGTTAAACCCTCCTTGTAACTGGAACTTACGAGATCCGCCGGGCTTATGATGGTTGTTACACATAAAAGGGACTAGCCATCCGCCTACCAAGTATCTTTTAACAATTTTCGTAAATGGATTTACGCGCAGAGGGACGCGTTATTGTCGGTCGATATTGGAAATGATCGTTCGTTCTCTTTTATAGATTCATTTTTATGCGACGCCGGGAATGTTTCGCGGAACAGCGGCGACCATACATTCCGGTTCGCTCATTTTTACACAACGAAAACGGTAAAATATTAATCTGCGCGCTACGTTTAATTGTTTCTCGCGAGCAGCTGTGTATTTACAGCTCGCAAAAATGACTGCGAGAGATTCTGCGAATGAATCACATTTAAAGTAAATTTAATTTAACATCGTGGTGGACGTATTCTGCCAGGGGGTGTGTTTGCGTTTCCTGAAAGACGGCAGACAACTTCTCCAAACTAATAATTACTTCACTTTTATGTACACTGAACGTTTACTGAAATTAAACGTGCCGTTAGATAGAAAGGACTTTGCGTTTAGAAATGGGAACATATATCGATCGATGCAAGTGATATATTTTGAATGATTCAAGAGAAATACCTTTCAACATATTTTTTCTAATTCCTTTTTGAAAAACTGTACTGGTACGTTGACGCAATGAACAGAGACTGTGTCTTGATCTGCTTGAAATAAGTTTGAGAATAAAAAAATTCCAGACAAAACACGTAGCCAGGAAAAACCCTCAAAAGACGGAAACGCGCAAGCCACAATGTAATAGCGAAGAAAATAAAAATACGTCGTATTGTGAATTAACGCAGGTCGCGCTAACGACGCCTCGCGGATAGAAAAGCGAGAAACCGGCGCTAGTTCGCGAAAATTCGCGTAGTTGCGCGTCTGGCGACGCCTTTGAGACAAAGCGACGGCTGTCACGTGACAGCTCGCGGATATTAAATTGCAGAGGAAGGAAATGCGAAAAATGGAGGAAGGGGTCGCGGACGCTGAGACTTCCGTCATATTTCAAGGGGCACGTTTCACGCAACGAAACTTCCCGACGCGAAACGTAAATAATCCACGTCGCGTCTGCGTTCATGGTAACGTTTACGTAGGCTATCCATTTTTGTGTTTTATCGATATTGCCGAGGACCAACTATCGGTTCAGTCCATAAATTTATTCGCGCTCACCTTATTCTCTGCTGCTTAAATCCACATTATTTACGTTACAAGTAACTCTTTACTTGACGTCACTGGTATCATTCCAAAACAAATTCGAGATGCATCTCGCCATGTTAATTGTAAGGGCACAAATGATATCTATTTGTCGTAAATTTATCCAAATCGTATGCAAGACAATGAATACTTCAGAGTATTCTCCTATTTCCATTACCATTTTTAAATTCTCAGCTTTCCCGTATCGAACAAATTTTTACTCGCACGAAACGCACGTTCGCTATTACACGATCGACGTCGATCATGGGGTTTCCTTAACGCTCGGAAATTGCGCGATAAATTCACCAAGAAATCTCGAGACACGGAGACACCTGCGATTCCGTAGGAGTGGAGCAATAAGTTATTCAAAAAAGGGGAGAAGGTTTTACTGCCGGAGCACGATCCCATTTCCAATCTCGCTGTCTTGTAATCCGACTGGCGGGAGGAGGCGGGGGTTATTTCGAATTAGCCAAGAATCGCCCCCGAAAACGTTTCGAACGACCCATCGAACCCTTTTCACGTTCGCTGCATCCTTTTCGCGTCTTGAGAATCTATTTTTCTCTACGACCTTTGTCTGTAAAAAAAAAAAAAAAAAAAAATATCAAAGCAAATTCGTTTATACCAAGCAATAACTAAACTGCTTTAAATTTCCGTGAAAAGAATTCTCAACGTCATTAGCATCAATCGCGTTCCGTCGTTGCGGCTAATTAAAAACGAGTTTTGAAGATTGAACGGCATATGCGCGTCCGCGGTCGATAGGCGGCTCCGTCGACCGGGCTACATATTACGCGGGGCAAATAACAATCAGTTATATTAATGCGTTGGTAATTAATTATTGAAAATTTTATACGATAACCCGGCACGACCCGTGCCGGCGAATAGTTACATCGCGGCTTGATATTGCCGAGCGAAGCAATTAATTACCGCCGATAAGTACAACGGTGCCGCAGTAAGAGCTGGAGAACTGCGCCGCTGCCAGCCGGTAATTAATTAGCACGAATTAATGTAGTTCAACGTTCCGCGCGATCCGCCCCCGTGATATTTCAATATTTCAACCGTGGCGCCGTGAAAACAGCTTTTCTTCACGATTAACCCTGCTTGATCGTCGTCGCTGTTCTATGGATTCGAGTAAGCCACCGTACGCTAACTGTTCGAGATCATAGATGATGTTAGCCAGACTGCTGGGTGAAATATTACCTGGCAAACACCGAGTCTGTTTTATTTTTACATCGAAAGTAGCCTTGTAAATGTCTAGCGAAATGATTCCTTAAAACATTCACCATCAGCAGGTTAGCGTCTTGGAATCGAGAGTGATCATAAACTGACCCAAGCCTTAGATGACGAAGCAGTAATAATGCTGGATTATAATTGATCCGGTTTTTATAGTAATTGTTGCACAAGTGCTCCCACAGCCAGGGAGAGAATCGTGTTACCGTCGCGCTATGAGGAAATATGAGGCATAAGTATTCCCGGTGTCGCGACCGGCTGGCAGTAAATTATAAAAAAAGAAATGGGTGGAAGCGACCAGGTGGATGGCGGGGTGGAAAAAGAAAGATCTCGAGATAAATTTACGAGGAACGCCGCGAGCTCGTAGACAAGTGGCGCGTCCACCTCGTAAAATCTATGTCTCTCTTTCTCTCCACCGACTCCCTTCTAAGGCGCGTGTGTCCCCCCCTCTCTCTCTCTCTCTCTCTCACTCTCTCTCCGTATCCGTCGCCGCTACTTCAAAGTTCTCTCTATTTTCGACGAGCATAAAGTCCACGGGGTGGACTAGCGGGGGCGCATTTACAACCCTTGGACTCGAAAGCCAAAGCCAGTGTGCGCGCACGTTGATTAACCCCCTTGTAATTCCACCCTCGTAGTTACGTTAACGCCCCGCGCACCGATCCCCCACCTCCGTCCTCGTGCTTTTTCACCCTTCAACCCTTGCACGCGTGCAGTTACCGAACAGCTTTTTCTCTCCCTACCCTCCGCGATCGCGTTAACCGCGCCGATTTTTTTTTTTACTGTTCTCTTTGTATCCTTAACGCTCGTTCTTCTCCCGATTCCGGCGGAACGATTTTTCACCCTTTCGACGTTCGCACCGTTACTTCCACATAATGTGGTGGATGTATCAGATCGTTTTGTACAGATTCCGCGTGGTTCCGATTTTTCTTCGACCTTTTCAGGACAATAGGAAGTAATGAATTTCTTGAAATAATAAACGTCGTATACCGTGGCGCGTGTCTGACCATGGCTGACTGTTTCTACTTGGTGTTCCTTTACAAGGAAAAGTAGAAACTGCGAGTAATGGACAGGCACGATTCCGTTTTCCCCGAAAGCAGTAGTTGGCGCAATTAAATACGCGAAAACTCGTAGAATAACCCAATATTTGCCGAGGATTTTCTCGCTCGCGCGGTGTTCCTCGCAGTTCGTTTACGTCTTTTCGGCCACGGGATTCGCGAAATTAACGGGCAACGATTCCCGTGTAATTGCGACGCGATTTCTCGTCTCGTTTGCCCGAAACTCGGCGAGCGATTAATGGCGCGCGTCTCGCGACACGACTATCGGCGGAAGGTGCGGTAGTCTAACAAGTTTCGCATGGTACGCGAGCTCCGAGTCGCGAATTTCGAGCCGGTCTATCAATTAACGAGCGCGCTGGATCCCAATTTGCATATCGCTCATATTTTATTTATGACCCCGCGGCCCGATACACCGTAATTCCAGGCGCGCGCATAATTCTCCATAATGTGAGAAGTTCGTTTTTCTCGACGCTGCGAACGGCGTTAAGAGAGACTTACGCGCCTGGGTGGCGGGAACACGTAGACCAGGCCGGGATACAAGTGCACGCTGATTACCGCTCAGGTATTTATGTATTCCGACGTGATTAGCATCGCGACGGAATTTATGAACGCTGGCCGCCAGAAACGACTACGGCGAAAAGTGTTGTGCCCCGAGACTCCGGATAATTTGCGAAACGACACGTTCTTTTGGTTTTACGAGCCTCCACGTTTCCACGGGACCAACCCACCTCGTTCGCTTCTGCAAGCCGTAGCTCGTTTTTAACTACCTTTCCCTACGAAACTCTTTATTCCTAAATATATTCAAAGCATGCAGTATTTGCAAAGTTCTCGGGTCGTGATCTTTCTCGGATTAAGAATTCCCGCTTCAAATCTGAACTCCACTGGGAGCAAGCCCAGCGGTTCTGCTCATTTCCGTTAAATACCAACCTTTCGCAGAGCTTTTTCCTGCTAAAAATTGCTGCACTCGCGGTAGATATTTCACAAATTAACACGGAAACACCACGCTCGCTCGTTTTCTTCGACGCTCCACTCCAGAAACGCTTCATAGGCAAAGCCAGCGGGCCCGCTAGCCGCGCTGGTATTTTATGCGCGAACGTTTTCTGAAACGGCGTTTATAGCCGCCTACAGACCCGCGTGAACCTTCAACGCCGCATAACTATCGATCGATCGAAACGAAACGTCGTTTCGTGACTGGCCACGGAAAACACCGTGCTTTCTTTGGCTCTTATTGGACAACTGGCGGATAGCCAGCGAACCTTCTCTGCAATTTCCTTTCGACCTGGACCAAAGACACAAAAGTCCATAAGTCGATTACAAGGTGAGAAAGCAGGTCTAGCGATAATACCATGACGACGCGATGGGGCCAGGTCGTATTTCTTATGTACGTATTTTAATATTCGACGTTCAACTTATAAACGAGAGTTCGACCCTGACTTAATTTCACTCGAACAAAATCGTCTAACGAAATATCATAAAGGGGCTTTTGGCCCATGGCGAGAAACGCTCCAACGCCAGAGAATTTCTGGCCCGACTGGCGATTCGCCAGCGATACATTTCGATGCTTTTCACGATCGTTCGAACCCACCGAAACCCCCTCGGAACCGTTAAAGGTAAAAGGCAACGCGAAGAGCTGTGGATCAATTAAAAGACGTGGAAGAGGATTTCACCGGGAACGAAGAGAGCCGGAGAGAAATGAGGAGCCATGAAAAAGCTCGAGAAAAGGTTGCGAGCTGGAAGAACTAAACGACTAGCAGCTAATATCGCGAGAAATACTGTTATTGCCGTTAATATTTCGCGAAAACTTCCAACACCGAAGCCTGCCCGCCTCGGGAAATCTCCTTATACCCCCTCGTGCCACTCCTCATCCCTCCAGCGAATGGATTGCGAGCGATACCGTCCACATCGCACCTCGCTCCACCTCTAATGCGTGCTTTCTCGTTTCGCAACGAAAACAGACAATTCTCTCCAGATTAAACGCCTAGAGAACGAGGCGAATTTCTATTGGATAATCCGTGTGAATTCTTGGTAAAAGCAGGGAGCCGAAACTTTACGTACGCAACTGAAACGTCCCGTTCAAAGGTCGTATTTTGATTGATGTTCTTCTACCTTCTACTCTTAATAAAAAAGTAATCGAAAATCTATGCGAACGGTATTATTTAATTGTATCGATAAAACGGAGGATTATTATCCTCGGGAAAAATAGAATTGACGGTGTCGACAATGTTCAACGAAAGCAATAAACGGCTCGCTACGACCACGAACAACGTTACAGAAAACGAACACCGCGCTTTTTCAATTTATTATCGCGCTAGGAGTCGTCCTATGCTCAATTGGACCGCCTCTGCACGCCCCGCTCTGTATTATATCGCTTTATCGTCGCTCTCTATTCTCGGTCAGCAACTAATATCGCGGAAACGGCGATATTGCCGCTAATATTTCGCGAGAAGTTCCACCGGCGAATTCTGCTCGCCTCGGGAAATCTCCTTCTAACTGGGTCTGCTCGGCGGAAGGGTTGCGAGCAATACCGTTCCCGTTCCATCCGTTTCTCGCATAATTCACATCGACTCTTGTTCCCGCGGCACGGCCAGGGAATTCGCGGCCGACGATCCGCGGCGAAAATATTTTTTCGATGGATTACTATTGTCTCGCGGTTGAAATTTTGTACGACCGTCGATGAACAGCATTTAACCACTCGCGCTAGAAAGACGTGCCACACACGTCGGGATGATTTTGTTCCAAAATCAGGGGAGTGAGAAAAATAATTGACCTATTTCGGTGTGAAAGCAAGATATAGTTATAGTTAGTTAAATAGTTCCCCATCCCTCGTTTAGGTTATCGACGAACGCGAGCCGTATCCAAAAAAAAAAAAAAACGCGGAACGTCGGCTCGCATCCTGCCAGCGCGATGGGTTCTAACTTCTGGGATGGCGTAAAATGTACGTTTCGCCATCGTTTTTAACCGCCCCCTTGCAGACCGTGCATTTGACGTAAACATGTACAATTTATCGCGGCTCGAATTCGCCTCGGGAAAAGTTGGCCCGAGCGTCTCTCTTCGCGTAGGAAACTTCTCGATTACGGGAAGCGGCAAAGGAGGTCGGCTAACGACGAAAATTGAAACGTGACGCCTTGTTAAACTCCCTCCATGTCCGTATTTTTCAGTGAAATGGAAACCGTACGCGGTTTAAAATTTAGTCGAACAAAGACGTTGCGCAGCGGTCGCATAAACAATGCCTTTACTCATTTTTATCTTCGGAAACGATGACCAATTACAGATTCAGTATTGATTCGATTTTGGAGAATATTTTCCGGACAAACTTTGACACGTTGGCTGGCAGACAAATATTCTTGAAAATTTCTATCAGGATTGAATATTATTTTAGACTATTGGTGAGTGGCATTTATTTTTGTGACCTCATCAATATTCATGAATTACTTTTTTTTGTGTTTTCAGTGAAAAGCACTGACACCCATATGTGGGTGACCTGGCGATCGATGTGTTCGTCCGTTTTCGTGAAAATCAGGATAGGGCTCGGTCGAGTCCAGAACCCAATCAACAAGTACGCATGCCCGCGCGCAAGCCAGTGCCTTTTACCGCGTCGATTAACCAGCCGAGCGACAAAAAGGAGCTTTTAATACGCGATAGCGAGCCGTTAAAGTGTCGTGTATGAGATAATCAAAGCCTCGTTCCTGCGGTGTAATCCAGGGGGTAGTTTCTTACTCCGGCACCGGATACCGCACGATTTCGCTATAATCCTGTAATCCACCGGCTCCGGAGTCTATTACACTCTCTTTACATAATCTATACGATCGGGGATTAGTGTCTCCGTGGCGGTGTCCCTGTACACAGCCGCCTACACGCGCGGAACGCGTTGTCGCAAAGGTTTACGACTCGTCTCGTGTGTGGGGGATGACGTAGTTTCGGGGGACGACGGAAATTATTTTGCGAAATTGAACATAGCGAAGGAAAATTCTCGGGGGATCGAACCGACGTACGCGTCTAGCGACGGGAAGCAGTCCGTAAAACCAGGCGTGTCGTAAACGTAACGCCGCGGGAAACGTCTGTACCTCGTAGTTAAAAGGATTAGTCGGGATGCTCGATGCTCTCCCGACCGCGAGGAGTAGCCGGGACGATGGGTCCTGGTGAAATTTTTACCAGGAACCGGTGCAATATCGGTTTTACCGTGGCCCCGTAAAACCGAAAGACGCTTCTAAGCCTCTCGTACGACGCGTACGTGCTGCTCGATGGGCGTTAAGGGGTTAAGGCACGTGAGAAGTCAGACGGGACCGCGATCCAGGGTACATGGCAGAGCGTCGAGACGCGGTGGCACGGAACGCGTTCGTGGCACGACAAAATTTAGGGAATCGCGACGGAGGTGAACGTTGCTCGAGAAAATTCTTGTTCGGATACTCGTTATAAAGTTTTATTGCGAAATAATTTTTACGCGCACTCGAAACCCTGTTGAAATCGACGGTAGACGTTCAATTAAAAAAAATGTAAGGTTTGTGTACGTTTTCCATTCAACGTCTGCGGAGATGCAGCGCGCATTGAACTAGGAACAAAAGGCGTCTGACTATCGACGGTCCGTATTCCCTTGGAAACTCGAGTGGGAAAGTTGAGACTATCTTTGATCCTTGGGTAATTGAAACGCCGCGTCTTTGTCATCGATACGCGAAATCCCGGATATACTGGAACGGGAAACTAAATTCTGCAGGTTAAACACGGTCGTTATTTGCACGAAGTATAACTCGGAAAGACGGGAAGCGAAGCGGAGCGTAAGAGCAGGACGCGCGCACACAGCTTAATGCGCGACAACGGCAAAGTACTGGAGGATTTTGGTACATGAAAAGTTAAAGGCGAGTTGATTTACGGCGCGCCAAGGGCACGGGTGAAAAACGGCGATCGAAAGCAGAAACATCCGTGCTGGCTTTGCTATTGGTAGGAAAACCGCTCGGTCTCGTGCCGCTTAAGTACATGTGCCAACACGAGATACGCTGCGAACCGAGCACAATCCGAAAATAGAGTGCCGCGATCACGGAGCAACGGCGAAGCCCTGTGATCGGGTTACAGGCACGTAGCGTCCCTCCTCGAACCAAAAATCGAACCTGGAATTAAAATTGCAGCCGCATCGCGTCGACAATTATCGGCTTCCGTATCACCGAAGCTTTTCGATTCGACGAGTTTTCATTCGTCGTTCGCCACCGTCTGTGCGACGTGATACGAGATCCGTGCGTCCCCTGACACACTCCGATTTCTCTTCTTCGTCGCTGCCGATTCCTAGAGGAAATCTACGGCACACTTTCGAAACGAGTTTCGCAAATATCATAACCGAAATCGCATTTAACGGGTAAGACGATTAATTTAACGCGTCGGTCGCAACACTAGATGTTTTCTAATTCTTCCGTCGAGTCCCAGTCTCCCTTTACAGCCCTACACTCGAACGTAGAATTAAAACTGCAGCCGCATCGCGTTGAGATTCATCGCCTATCCGTATCACCGAGACTTTCCACGGGTATTTCATTCGGCGAATGAACCTATTCGACCACCTATACGCTGGATACGAGTCTTCCGTAACCCCTGAAACCCACCGGATTCCCTCGATCGACGCTGCTATTCCCCGGAGGAAATCTTCGACATACTTTCTGAATGAATTCCAGAAAAGTTGGCGAGCCTGGTTGGTCGGAATCGGGCCGCGCGGAATTACAGGGAGCTGCTTCTAGCGAGAGGGATAGCTTGGCCGTCGCGGAGGTAAAAAATGATGACCAAACTTAGGTTATTACCGCGGCGGCGAGTTTAATCTAAATGCGAATCTAACGAGGACGATCCCCTCTCCGCGAGACGCGAAGTCGTCGCCCTGCAATTTTACTTCCAGCGCGCGCGCATGTTAAACTTTCCCGCGAGCGAGTGCACGCTGGCGCCATACGACGGCAGTGTGTATCTCCTCGTTAGCGCGTATAATCATTTTTGATAATTACGCGACCTGTCACAAACTTCCCCAATCGTCGTGTAATTGGATGAATTTTACAAACATTTTCGCCGGTTTTGTTGGTCAATTTGAGCCCCGATGCACGGGCGAGACGGATTAATTGTATTGCTGGAAAAATGAAAATTAATGATCATCTTCGCGGCTACGAAATTTTTCCCATTTATATCATCGTTTTACTCTATTCGTGGTCAGCGTATTCTGCTCCATTACTTCACTGAGCAACTGTTTACCTCCGACCTATTAACACGTTGGTTGCTATGCTAGTCGTGAAAATTTATATGAGCCTATCGCTTTGTTTCTATACAATTGAAACTTTTATACAATTGAAATTTTGTTGAATTTGAACTAGTACTTAGTTTTGCAATTTCGCGAAAATCACGAATCGAATGCAGATTTATGGGTTTCCCTCTTTTTATTTTAATCAAGATGGATCCGATCAGCTCGGTATCTAAATCGAACAACGTTCGTTTCCCTCGTCGTCCATCCGTCCTCTAATTGTGATTCACCTTTTACCGTTTGTACAAACCCCGAATTACCGCTCCCGGGAGTGTAATTCATGGTGAAAGGGTGGAAGCATAAATTATTTGCCGCGGACTGTAAAATCTCGGCGAAGAAAAATTCGAGATACGAGATACGTCTACGTAATTTTCTCCCGTGTTACCCTCGTCGCGTCCTCTCGAGCCATTCAGCGACCCGCTATAGTCAGACCGTCGTTAATTATTTTGCGTATGGCGGGCCGTCCTTGAAATATCGATTCGCCATCTACGGGGCACTTTGAACGGTTTCAAGATGGCGGTGTCGGACGAAGCAGGCCAGAAGACGCGGCCAAATTAGATTATCTTCGTCCCGGATTCGAGAATACCTTTTACTCTTGTTTTTCCCCAACGGCTCCTCCGATTCGGTCGTGGATGCAGCGGTGATTTCTCCGTTACCTTGAACGCGGCTGATGCCTACGGTCTACCCTGTCCGTCTACCGAAATTTGCATAATTACGGATAATAGCGTTTGGATGTTTCGCGCAATTTGCGTAAAAAGAAGAGGGTGAGCAAACGCAACGCGAGAAGCGCGGTATCGAAGTCAAGAGACGATTGTGTTTCTCGTGGAGTTCGATGATACTAGAAAAATTAAAACACGATTCTCCGCAAACGAATCGTGGCCAGCCAGCATACTGCAAGCATCGGTATCGCGAGTGGTGTGTGCCAAAGAGCCGCCATGTCGACTCGTGGCACGGAATTATCTATGACGTGGAATCCGCGCGAAACACGAGTTGGACGCGAGCGGAGCTGTTCAGATCGATAGCTCGAGCCGACGGATGGCTTTCTGCCATACTCGGTCACTTCTGTTTTGTTGCAGGTTTTTAGCCTTCCACGTCCACGTACACCGTGGCCCTTTTTTTTTCCACCCTCCAATGGCGTCCTTTGAGCGATGTGTGCGCGGTCGCGTGCTCGTGTTTATTTTTACCGACTGCCCCTGAATCGAACGGTTGACGAAGCACCTGTCGCCGTCACGGGGGGACCCGTTTTGTCAGAGGCCACGCGAGAGACCTTCCATTGAATACCCAGCCGCCGAAATTCCTTCCCCGAGGGCCCTTCCGAGCTCTGTCCCAGGGCTCCGTCCTCGAAACACGCCACGCTCTGGTTCGATTGGCAGAAAGATATTGTCGATGTCTCGTTCGTTGACCGATAGCCTTCGAGTCTTCTTCCGTCGGTCCCACGACGCCTCGATCCCTCCCCTAAATGGAATAGAAAACTAGCGATAACGCGGGTCATCCTCCTACTCGCATTTGTCCAACGAAACGCTCTGCGGGATCATTCTCAAGCACAGGTCGAAGCTCACCCAGCAGAAAGAAATTTTGTTTCAACAAACTCACGGTCCTATGATAAGTAATATTGGAATGCAACGATTGCCACTTCAAGGCCTTGGGACAAAGGGGCTGTTTTTATTAAAGCGGTAAAAGGGGCGACCGAAATCAGTACGAGTAAATAAGGTAGCCAGTACGGGTCGCTTAGTTTCGAACATCCTCCTTCGTATTTTATATTATCGCTACAATAAATAGCGTGCGTTATACGAAAGTGCTTTAGTTCTTACTCAACCTTAAAAAGGAAGTAATGTCTAACAAATAAGATACATGATTTCATTTGATTTGTGACTTTTGTCAACCATTTAAGCGCTGATTCATGCCTGCGAGATACTCCTTCCTTAGCGTGGCTTTCTCTGTAACTCGGAAGGTTTGTTTACGCGTCTCAGCGGGCAAAGAATAAATCGTACGTTAAGGCGAGTTTCATGAAAGTGTCCTCCGGTCGAGACGGCTTTTTACTCTTCGTTACATCGCGTGCTAACGCATCAGCAAATAGCAATCGGGAAAAGTAGTCGGCGGAGACCCGCAAGGATACTGGAAAAGTAACAGGAAGTAACCTAACCTCGTCTGGCAAGATAGGGCCCGCGTGTCGCGACAACACTTATTCATATTCATTGGACGTCGGTACTTTACACGAACCATAAACCAACGACGGTGATTTTAACTGCCGCGCCAGGCTCACGTACGTTTAAGTGAAAACGGTCTGCGCTTGGTCAGACGCGCTCCCAACGAGAGTCTTGTTCCGATCTCGACGAAGCTCGACTGATTTTTATCGTCCACGGTGTCGTTAAAAGGCGGATGCCTGCTCGCTTACGCGTATTTTCGTTTTGTTGTAAGGTCAACCTCTTAATATTATCGCCGATCAATCCCCTGTTATCGCTAGAAAGACCGACGAGGAAAATTCTTTGAAGAAAGTTCACAGAGGTTAAAGCGATGCCAGTAACGCAATTATATTTTATCTTCTTAATGGAATGGAAATTCGGATGGGAAAATTCAATAGAAATTTTCGAGTCGGAAGCACCCCTGACGACATCTCGTATCTCGACCGCACCGTCGCGTCGCCCTTTCGTCGTTGAACGACGATCCGATCGGTGGTGATTGACAGATCGACGAGTGGCGATAACAGAGGGGAGAGAAAAATCGCGGAACAAGAGCTTCCGGTTTTTTCCGTCCACTTTTCTCCCCGTTCATTTTCGTCGAACAGGCTACGAACAATCTCGTTCGAGGGCAATTGGCCTTCCTGCTCTTTCCCGCTCGACGCTCGCAATAGCGTTTCCCGAGGACGCACAGCCCGATGGTTAGGTAGATTGGCTTCACAGAAGGATGATTGCACCTATTTTTCCCTCCCCTTCGCGGTCATGCCGCCATAGTCGTGCCACGGCGATCGAATGACGCACACTTTGGAAACGCCGCGTCCCGTTGGCGCTTAGACGTCCCGGCGCCGCTCACCTACGGCGCCGCACGCAACCCTTAAACACTATTAGCCGCGCCATATCGCCCTCTCCACCCCCGTGGCTCGACATCGACCACTTCCGTGCAGCGGTATCCGACTTCTCGATATCGTCGAACGGTCACCAAGGGTGGACCAATAAAGTCCTCCTGCCGATTGGGAAACCGTGACGCGTGCTCGACCCCTTATCGGTGCCGTATCGGACAGAAAACTTTCGAAGGTGAAATCACGCTGTTCTCGTAGTTTCTTTGTTCGTTTCCTTTTCTATATTTGAGGAACTGGAACGAGTCCTATCTTTTTCCTGAGAGAGAAATGTTAATGGAAGGAGTTAAATGGTTCGGAGGGGACCGAAGTCGTGGCATAGGGTAATAGAAATCATCGAACCGTATAAAATACTCCCTTGCGTCCTTTGCTTCCAGACCAATATCTCGAACAGTTTCAATTTCATAAAATTCCAGAAATGCTCCCTTGAAACAATCTCTAGGAAAAACCGTTTGGTCATTTGGCCCAGTTAGTCGAGAAAGCAGCGAGCACGATCGACGGGGGATGGAAATCCACGAGGAAACGTCAGGGGGTAGGAAATGGCAGCGTCAGACACCATTACCCGAAAAAAATCTTGACCTTTTCGCAACGGCTTCCAACATTTTCGGAGAGCCGTAAAACTTAACGATCGCTTTTGAAATTGCCCCAGCCTTTTTTCGCCCGTAACGAGACACGGTACTTGATTCTTCGCACCCCATTCTCTATGGTTCGCCACGCGAGAGACATTTAAAGACCGTAACTCCGCCGTTATGGGAGTCTAAGGGACGCTGGGGTGGCGGAGGCGAGCATCGACACACGCCCCGAGCATAATCGCGACGCCGAGCTCGAATAAACGTTGAATTCCGCAGTGTCGAGAATCACTTTAATTCTCGTGGAAATCTTATCGCGGTGAACCGTGAACGAAAAGAATGGTGCGTGGCTCCAAAGATTTCAGCGTTATTACCTTGGATTGTCAAACACGAAACTTGGTATACTCGATATAGCGAGGCTAAACAAATATTATTCTGCGTGCAGTGTCGAGAAACTGTATAACCAGAACGAAATTAAAATTCTTGCGTTCTCGTTGCAAATGTACCAGCGTTAAACAAATGCCTGGAATTCGTTTCGTTCCCGAATTTTTGCACTAGGAACTGGCCTGACGGTTTCGACGTTTAAATTAACGCTGGTCGTTGACCCTCCCGGAAGAAAAGTCGGTTTGCATTGCGTCGTCCCGTTAAAAAATGACTGTCGCCCCCTTCCGTGGCTCTCCAGGCCCGAGAATACTCCACGGAGTCGGCCAATCGCGTTCAGTACTTATGAGATACGTGACCCTCGCAATTCCGAGCAACGAAGGAACGTGGCGGAGAAGGTTGCTCCGCGCCCATGAAAGTTAATATTCCGTGGAAAGGACTTACGTAAGGACGTTGGCAGAGAGAAAGAGAGGAAAAAAAAAGAAGCGAAGCGAGAGGTGCTCGCCGGTGGTAAAACTCCCCTTCACCCCCTAGACTTCACCTAGACTCGGTCGAGGAATCGATAGGGTGACTCATCGAGGGGCGGTGACGGAGTTCTCTCCCTCCCTTATCCTCTATCCTCCTCGTTCGCTCTTCCCACGCCCTTCTCCTTCTCTATTCGTCCCCGTGCTTCCGGTTCTAACGCCGAAAGCGTGTCCAAACTTTGAAACTCCGCTGTTTGGCCGCAGCTTCACATTTTCGCGAAACACTTCTTGGAGAAATAACGAAATGCACTCGCCCTCTGGTTGAAATTCTCAGGCTCGAGAAGAAACGTCAGGGGTCGAGTTTTGTGAAACTTTTAGCGACGCTTATTGTCCAGCCTGAGAATTATTCTTTACTTCGGACTCTGAGCCACCGATTTTGTTTATGTTTATACAAAAAGAAAATATTAAATATAAAATGCAAGCAGACAATTGTTATCGATGTCAAGCGCGAGGGTGCAAGGGAGAGAGAAGCACTCAGTAAAAGCGAATAGTTTCCGTCTGGAATTTAAATAAATTGCGTTTAACCGTAGTTAAAGTATATTATAATTTCCCTCGTCCGTCCGCGGTGCAGCGAATGAAACGGAATTTGAAAGCCCCGATAGAATCAGTGGCACGAGTTCAGCAGCGTTTGAATAACGTTCCGCGTTTTATGCCCTTTTATCTTCCTCCTTATCCACTGGAACTAACACGAGAGGCGCGCTAAAAGTGTAAAGCTCTCCGTTTAGTTTTCCTCTTCCCACTCACCGGCAGTGCTCCTTCCACGCGAAATAACGAGATTCGTTCGAACAGCCCGCAGCAGCTGCAACTACGGCTGCAACTGCACTCCAGTCGGTCATACCTATAACGAGCATGCGGCAAGACGACGGTCGCCAGCCAATTTGTCGCACACAGACGCTCCACCCTACCGCTGAGTCATCCCTCGGAACCCTTTCTCGAATTAACCGAATCACGGAGATTCTTTTATCGGCGAAACCAAGAACACAGATATTAAACGTTCCATAGAATTGGAACGAACAGGTGTGCGTAGCCGATATTTAAATATTCCGAAGAACGAATATTGGGCATCTCTTATCGGCTACTTGGCGTTTGTACTAAACTTCGAAGAAGTTCGTCCGCCACGACGATTCCCTGACTGTTCCGGTAACTTCTGCATGAATAAGTAGACGAATGAGACCGGTTACCGCCACACTCGTAGAGCGCGAAATTAATGGAACGTTAACGAGCGTTTCACCGTCGCGGAGCGAATTCGTCGAATCGCCTCTTTTCGCGCAACTTTTCCTCGCCTTTTCTTGGCAACGATAGCGGCGTAAACTCTATCGTAAAGTTCCGACTCTTCCTCCGCGTCGAAACTTTCAAGCTCCCTGGTCCCTTCTTCTCCGCACCTTCGGGCTTCTTTCGAACCCAGTAACAAGATACATCCTGGAGTCGCGCGACTACGGCCGAAACTGCCAAGGAAACTTTACCGACCATCGGATGCGCGCACAGCCCCGATGAATAACCAGACGGACGAACATAGGAAAATTGTTTCCGACAGATTTTTAGAAATCTACATCTCGTGCAAATATATTTGGCTCTTTGAAAAAATCCTTGGTTACTTAGATAGTATAACGAACCACGCAAGCGAGCAACGCCGGCAGCCAATTTGTCCACCTTGGGTCGAGCTACCCTTTTGCTGATTCATCCGAACTTACCCCTGAATCGTCCAACTTTCGTCGAATTCCTGGATAATTACGTGCACAAGCCGTAGGAAAAAGTAACGAGGTCCTTTCGTTCTTGTATCTCGCTGGAAACGAGCATCGTTCGACGGGGAATTCCGATCGCGAAAACTCCGGCTGGTTCGACGTCAAAGCGGAATTGCAAAAAGAGGACCGGATAGATTCTTGATCGTCCAAGCACTAGACAGAGAAAGAGAGAGAGAGAGAGCGAAAGAAAGAGAGAAAACTGATTAACCTTTTGTTCGTGACGGGAGTACAATCGAAGTCATGCCCCTCGTTAAATAGTTACGATGGTTCCGGCAAACGCCGAATAACCAACAAAGAAAGCATCAAAGGAACGCGCGAAACAAGTTTCATCCGGGCAATTCGATCGGCTAATTGACAAAAAGGAATTATTGGGAAGGGAAATTTAACGTATAAAAATCGCATCTCGTGTTTAGGAACGCGTTTTTGGGAGAACGAATCGAACGGAACACGGTCTACGTCCCTTTGACCGAAAGAAGCTCGAGTTCTCGAAGCACGGGGCTTAAAGCTCGCGGTTGAATCAATACTGGGAGCAGGGGCGAGATAGGTAGACGCAGAAGAGATAGGAGTGTCAAGGATAGAAGAAAAGGAAGGAAGGAAGGAAGGAAGGAAGGGACAAAGGAGGCCAAGGAGATTCGACTTAGGCACCCGTACACATACATGCACACGTTCCTCGGGGCTCTTCTCTATGTACACGAGCGTGTATCCGTCGCGTGTATATACCGATAGCTTTGTCGATAAGTACACGGGAGCTTCTTGGCATCGTTTCACGATTATCGGTACAGATTTCTTAACAATATGACCGGCGTCGCGTCGCGTCGCGTCGAGCATGGATGCGTTCTGTCGGTTTCTGTACAACGTTCTTCTAGCCACTGTCGTCTTGTTCAGGAGCATCAGTGAGTAGAGCACATAAAATAATCTGGGTGTACTCTGTCACGCGCTTGAACTTCATTCTACGCTTTTCAACTATCAAACTATCGAACTCTTGCGATCGATCGGTCAACATTTCGATCCTCTCCCGTGGAAGAGAGGAGAGCCTGTCCCGAGGATTTTCGAGCGCTGCAGCGGAACATGGTTTATTTCCTTCTTTATTTAACGTCTTTGTTGCAAAATTTTCTAAAGGTTTAGGCGTTCTTATTATTTTATGTACCCCCAGTATGCTCTATAGAACATCGACGCTTTCGTTATCGAAAAACCAATTACACAATTTTCCAAGAACAGACGCCGGACAAGACTTATCGACCGGCCAGGTTATTTTGTCACCCTTTTTCTGTACAACGCAAACCTTTCTACGGCCGCTCGTAAAAACGACTAAAGGGCCGTCGGTACCGCCGTTTCACGCTTCAATCGACGTCGTTGATTACACCTATTCTCACTCGTTACAACCGGACAACCTTGACCTCTGCTTCTCGCGATCTAACGATCTCCTACTCGACGTCTTGCAGCACGCGCGGAACCACGCATGTCACAATAGTTCTATGGCTTATGATAATTTCTCCATCGAACGAACCGATTTGAATTCAAGAAAATGGTGGCTCTGTTTAAAAATAGTCATTTCTGGAACCACCGTATAATAGAAACGTTCGCGGTAGCCAGGTCGTTTCGTTCGACGGAACACCGTTTTCCCAGGGGTTGTGCCGAAGCAGAAATGTTAGGGGCGTATTACATCCAATTTCACTTAACTATGATTACCACTGAGTTATGCTTGCGTCTCTACTGTAACTTTAACTCTGAAGTACTTTTGCGAAATAGTGATAAACAGTCGGTAAACACGCTAAATCGTATCTTTCGACGAATTTTCCAGAGAACGGTCTGCTCTCGTTCGAGAACCCGAATTACCACTTAGACCCGGCTCGCCTGGACGACGCGTTGAACAGCAACGAAAACGGCAGTTCCCTGTACGATGAGCTGTATCAGGAATTGGTTGGCAGCGGAGGCAGAAGCGGCGAAGTGACTGGCGGTGGAGGAGGCGGCGGAGGCGGAGGCGGTGGCACGAGGGTACAAGCACGCAGAACATACGCCACGTTGGATCTGGGCAGCATGGGGGTTGACGTCACTCAAGGTCCACTCACTCAGGACTCCGTCACGGAGGACGCGTCAGACAATACGGACAACCATAACCTAGGGTGAGTAGACGTTCGTTTCTACGTAGGACGTTAAACGGATCACGTTCTTGGCCACGAGCGAAGCCGCAGTGGCCGACGTGACTGCGGCGACGATTCTTAGATCCGTGCCCAACCAATCTTTCCTTCGGCTATCGAGTTTCGCCACGCTCGATGCATTCGGAGCGCGAAATCGACTCCAACGATGAAGGATCAAAGCTCGATCCGTGCTCGTCGCGACTGAGAATTTTATTGGAAATAGCCCGTGCACAAAAGTGAAAGAGGTCTCGATCGGCGAGTGGTCATGTCGGATCTAATATCCGTCGAGCGAAGATGAATATATCTCCGATTTATATTCGTCCCCGTAACCGTCCGCCATTTTCTCCGGGATATTTTTATGCTTTTGCGTTTAAACATGAGCGGGTCTCCCGATGGTCTTCCACTCCGAATTTTCTTTATCCCAGCTAGCCAAAATATTCCGCGACAGCCGCTGGCGAACGGAATAAACGGAGAAATCGGCTACGTGGAGCGAAATCGAAGTGCCCTTCCTCTCGCTCCCGCTGCTGCTCCTCGGTAATATAAGGTCCGGCCATCTAGAGCCGTTGATAAAACTTCCAAGTTGGACCTCATCGGGATACCGCATAAAATTTCAATAAATCCGAACCCGTGAAAGGGGCTCGGACAGAAGGAACGAATGGTCTGAGCTACAAGCTAGTTCCAACTTATTTCCGGCTGTTACACGGACCCCTCCCCCTCTCCGTTCGAAATCCTCCTCTTCTAGTACCTACACTCTCATCG
This sequence comes from Hylaeus anthracinus, assembly GCF_026225885.1. NCBI lineage: Eukaryota > Metazoa > Arthropoda > Insecta > Hymenoptera > Colletidae > Hylaeus > Hylaeus anthracinus. The sequence continues at coordinate 14,970,636 of NW_026534337.1, forward strand.
AACCTCCTTTGTCTTTCGAAACTGTTATCGAGCTCCTGCGACAGCTCTCGCTCGTCCCGATGGGTTTGCTACTTCGGAACGTTGAAAAACAACCCTTTTCAGAAATCTTTTCTCGAACACAATCAACGGCACGGTACTCTTTTCACGCAGAAATATTACTTTATCAAAGAAATATGCAAATCTTTTCGAGAATGTCTTTAGAAAAAATTAATTTTTTTGACCGTCTAAATGGGAATACCTCCCCCAATGGGCAGCCGCGAAACGGTGAACCTTTTCCAGCAGGATAATAAACCCTCTTCTCGCCGTCCTGTTTCATCCGACCTATTCCTTCTCTCCCCGTTGGTCGTCCTTCTGTCTGGGTCTTTTTTTCCCGGGGACCGGAAATCCGGGCGAGCATAAAAATGCAATTAAGGAAACGCCTAGCGTCTGGCACAGAGGCTGCATACTTCGTCCCCAGGTCCTGAAAGCCGACTTCTTCTTCTTTTCTTCTTCTTCTTCATCTTCTTCTTTCTCGTTCATCAACCCCCTCTCACCCTTCATTACCCTCCTTTCACATCTATTTCCTGGACTCCCCTTTGGACTTGTCTAAATTCAGTTCACCGTTCCGGCTGGTTAAACGCCCGCAGACTCGACGAACGGAACGAGTAAAACGCTACCCGTTGATACCAGAACTCCCAGGATATTCCTCGAGGAACCTGGAAGATTCTTGGTGAAAAGACTCCACGGTCGACCAACCAAGGTCTTTGCTTGGTCGACGGTGTTTCGGTAACGCGATGTTCCTTGAACGAAAAAACCCTGTAATAGTAATTATGAAGCAAAGACGTCTCGTTGATGGAGGTGTGTTTGCTTCGATTGACATGCTTCGTTGGACAGGTTATCGACCCACTGGTCCAGTGGTGCGCAACCTTTTTCGTCACTGGGACGAACGAGGTTAAATCCGATTCGAAGCCAGAGTCGATCTCTTCAGCGCCGCGATATAATTGCCACGCATTGATCTACAATCGACAATCGTGCGTCTCGATCGGGCAGTCGTAATTCTCAGACTGTACGTAATCGTTCCATTCAGTAGTCCGACACAAGGGAATCAATTCCCAACGTCAATGTACCGATGCTATCTAAACACGATTCCGAATCCCATCTCTAACCAACACCGTAACCGGTCGCGCTCGACGCCACCTTCGGGGCTACTTGCTCCGTCAAAGCGGAACAAGGTTAAGGGTTCTAGGAGGAGATTCGACAGAAGTATGAGAGATAGCGGCAAGTACGAGGGAAGTTTGTCGCAAGTTTAGATTGAGTTCAATCTCCGAGCCACGCGATGGTTGCTCCTCTCCGTCTTTCCGTCCAGGGCTCTCTCGTACCCCTCCCGTGCCGTCTCCTCCGCCCGGCTTATCGTCTAATATCCAACCAGGGGGTAGGAGGAACGAAATATCAAAGCATTCCGTGCGCAGACCCATCGTCGTGTCCTGGCTTCCCTCTCTTTCGTCTCATCTATTCGACCAGCGTCCCTCCTTTCTCGCCGTTGACAAAGTGGCAGTCCCTCGAAATTGCGCGGACTCGCCTCGAACACATTTTTGCTGGATTCCGCCCGAGAAACCGGACGCGGTGACAAACTTTCCGCTAAGAACTTTGCCAATCGCGACTTTGCCACTCGTTGGACGACCAGTTTTTACTTTGCTGGCCGTTATTGAATGTAACAGGGGACGAAGTATTGCTATCGGTCAAATTTCGGCTATCTCAGGTCTTTTGCATTCATCGATGCTTCCAAGTATCTTTTATTCTCAATCGGACAAAGATGATATCGTGATTTAACTTATTAACGATTATCACTAACTAACGATTCACCTGCGTTGAAAAAGTTGAGGGCGTGTCTACAAGTTTAAATGAGTACTATACGGTATTCCGGGGATTTTTCTTCGGTCCTGGCAGCTCTAATCGAGTCACTTGGATGGCCGCAGATTGCAGGTACTGCATCCTCTGGCCTGACATAACGGTACACGTCGAGGACGAACTTATCTAACAAGGTTTCCCAGAAAGGATTTCACAGAGTTGAAACGAGAGTTGGTGGTAGCCAGTTGTCGAATAATCAAGGGCGTTATTAAATCATCGATTTTCCGCGGGCGAGACGGCGACGCAGCTACCTCGGAAATATGGAATTACTCGGGCACGTCAAGTGCCTAACAACGTAACGCTGCGTACGTTTCAGGCGCATCAGCCCAAACGAAGTTAACGTTGCACCCGCGATGAAAGCGCTCGATCTGCAGCCAGGAAAATTGGCTTTTACACCCCGCTTCGACCGGGAAAATTCGATCAACCGCGACGGATTGTCGTTCGCTGATGGCTTCATTACCTTACTTCATCGTGCTGCCAACGAGTGTCGATCAAAACAACTAGGATCGTGAAAAATGTCACGGGGTCGGTCGGGAACTCGACGTTTCAGAACTCGTTTTACGAGAGAACCAGGGAAATTAAAAAAAGTAATTTTCCCGTAATTTTCAAAATTTACATTTTGAAATTTTACAGTAATCTCCGAGCTCGGTAAATTCCTAAATGTCTACTTAATCGATGGAATTTCATTTTGCTACTCTACCGTGTTCTACCAAGTTCAAATTATATCCAACTTTCAAGAATTTTGACCTACTTTCGAATATTAGAATCCCGATCTAGCTGTACCTTTGGAACAGGTATTCGCCGAAGCGAATAGTTTCGAATAAATGATTATCGGAGTAAGCCCAGCAGCGAGAAACTGAAATATATACTCCGTTATCGGCCGTAATTGTGTCAATGGATGCGCAGCTGTCCATTCATCAAACGAGCATATAAATTACAAATATCTCTGACGAAAATAGCTGTACGCAAACGGGGTGTACTCCGATACGGTAATTGCGGTCGCAAGTTTCTACTTGGTGGTGGAAACTATACGCAAAGGCTCGTATTTACACGAATCGGGGAAACGGGGACGTTCATACGTTCCAACCTAATACGTACGTGCACACGAGACCCGGAGTAAATCGTTTCCCGTCGCTGACGAGCCGTCGGAAAGGCGGAAATTTCCAACCGAACGGAAGGAAGGGCCGATAGCAGCCCGGGGAACGGGGTTACCGGAGTGGACGCCGCCACGTCCGTGGATTATATATTTTCGGTAAGCGCGGGGGGCGAAGGGGAACGAGAACAGTCGGATGGTCTGGGCTTAATATGTCCGCATTATTCTTCGTCCGGTGAAAACCGGCTTAGGCGTACCGGGCGCAGTGGTAGTGGTAAGGACAGGCCAGACAGAGGTAGATTAATGCAATCTGCATCAATCTCCATCGGGGTTGAAGTCCTGTCTTTCCTCTGTATAACCGTCAGCCTACCGGTGCCTATTCACTTACGCCCATTCGCGTCGTTATTATGCGTCATTTTACTCTCGTTTTTGGCCAATCATCTCATCGTGACGTCGTCCCCGACCAATCGCTTTCAGCAAACGGTACGAAACGTCCCTCGAGATCGTTCTTCCGGGATGCGGTCGTTTTACCGCTTTCGAAACAGTCTCGACTTCGAATGTCTGTACATGCCAAACAATTCCGAATACACACAAAACGATGACTCAAACCTCCCCTATTCCCGGATATACCGCAACGTACTTTGGTTTCACCAAAATCCCCAAAGTCCGCTACAGAAATAATCGATTCGACGTCGAACAGTCCATATCAAAGACCCGAGCGAAAGGTCGAGACGTGTATAATTAAATATCCCAAACGAGAAGAGGACTCTTGATACTAACGCAAGAGTATCACGGACATTCTGTCGTTCGTAAACCCAGCCATCGCAATGCATTGTCCAATATCGCGGGCGTTAGGCGACTCGTTACCGTCCGCGCCAATTTAACTCGGCAACTTTGTCCCGTTAATTCGTCGACTATCGCGATAATTACCGCGACGTATCAACCTGGAAGAGACATTTTCTCTAGACGCGTTTATCCAGCCCGTTTCTTTCTTGCCATTCGCGAGATAACTGTCGTCGCGTACGCGAGCGGATCCTCGCCGACGCCGGAGCGGCTTTTCGTTTTTATTATCGCCAGCGTTATTGTGCAACGGCGTGTACGTTTCGCGATACCAGGGTGTGAAAGCCTTTCACGGCAACGGACGCACAACGCCCGACGAATACGCGCATAATCGAGCGCCGCGACACAAAGCGTCCCTGCGTCCTGATAAAGCCACCCTCGGCGCGCACACAGAGGCCGGGCCCATTCAGGAAGCGTAAACCCATAAGAAACGACGACGGTCGCCATTCGAGTCTGGGTGCGAATTGCGGGTCATCTTGTATAATATCGGCCCAGCCGGAAGAGAGAAAACCTCGCTATAAGTTTCCTCTATCGGCCTTCCTCTCGAGCCCCCAACCTCGCCGTTATTACGCTTTATCCGTGGTATCGCGACAACAATGCGTCCCTGGGACACCAACCTCTCGCTAGTCCAATGGAGCGTTGGAAAAGCTTTACGAAGTGGTTATTTCTTCTTCTCTCGTAAAATAATTTGGTAAATGCTCCGAGGAATCGGCGATAGTTCTCAGCTAATGCCTAACAGATCTATTCAAACATTCGTCAACCTCCTGGCGAATTTTATCCTCCTTTAAGAATTACTCTTCGATATTTCTGCTATGACTATTTTATATCGCGATGCGTGGACCTCCCGAGCGTCTCTTCTGTAGAATAAAAAAAAAAAAAGATCGCTCGCGAAACGTTGTAAGTCACCCCGACAGCACCCTCTGGAGCACTCGAAGTCGAATGCCACGCATTCGCAAGGCGGAACGAACCGTTTCCGATGGTTTCACGAAGGTAAAAAGAGTGGCAAGCGAGGGGGTGGAAACGGATAGGGGTTGGCGGAACTCGCACCTCGCTAGGATAGGTATCTTAACGATCGTGTCTGAGGCAGGATACATTGGGCGTGAAATAAGACGCCTTTGTTAGGGCAGCTTTTCTTTAGAGCCAGCGCCACAACCCTCCCCCGGTCCTTGCCGCGCAACTCATTCCCCCGAACCACGAAGCGTTCGCCTTTAGTTTCCTTCGTTGCCACACTCGCAAAACCGCAACTGCCGTCAGGATCACCGAAGAGGGTCCATCGTCTCTGGCACTCCATGGTTTCGGTACGCTCGTTTTCGGGAACAAGATGGAATAGGTCCTGCGGAAATGGCTGTGCCTCGCAGTGGCTCTTGCTCCGACGGTCGTTCAACGCGGTCCTCGTCCTGGTCACGGGACCAAACAGCTTCCGTGCAAGCTGCTTCGAGACCGAGGACGTTTCTTTTCGTCGACTTCAATCGCGAGACGGTAATCGAGAGATCGTGCTGTAAAATTTGTTAAACAAACGTAAGTTCTTCGATGAGCAGGGATGAAAGCTTCCTTGAGAACAGGAACTTTTAAAAGCTACACTTTTTGCTCCCTTCGTTTCGTATTCAGGTTCAAGGTCGTCGAGCTCCCCGTACCCTAACCTTGGAATAAAATCCAATCGCGAGTCGAGATCCTGTATTCTACAAGTTTCATAGTCTCGACTCGTCTGTATCTTCAGGCCTGTCACGTTTCGTTCTCCCCGTTACACGACGCGGAAATTTATTACAGGTTGTCAAGGCGTTCTCGCGCTCCCGTAATCTTTTTACACCGTTATCTGCGACGCGCCCCTCGAGTTCCTTACTTCTCTCCCCGATCGATTCCTGAAAATTTCGTCTCGAGACATTATCGTCGATCACACGTCGACGGGAACTCGGTCTGAATAAAGAGCGTAGCGCGCAGAAAAAAAGAACAATATTCTCGGTTCGCCCCCTGGTAGAAGATTTCCAATTGATATCAACGTATAATCCTATTTCCATAGTCGTATTCGTCGCGTTAACCTTTCAAACGTGGTTACGAGCGTATTATTCTACGATGATTTTATCCCAGTCCGTTTGCTTTTCTTTGCCCCTGTCAGTTTTTCGAGCAGTGGCCGCCAATCTGTCGCTCGCTGGATTCCAATAGCTCGATACGATGTTTTCGCATTAATACAAGAGTGCCTCGTTTAGTTAATAAATAATTTCTGATATTGCTTATCCCACTAGAGCCTCTAGGTGGTCTCCCAGAAATTATCCCCTTTCGAGAGGGTGGTTGACGCGAGGCTCGAGAAACACTGGCCTAACAAACTCCCAGCGCAGTGGTACCGCTCGGTAAATAGTCGGACGGGGAAATAATCCGCTGGTAACGGGAAACGCGTGCGAAACTTTGTTAACGCAAACGTGCCGGTGTAGTTCTCTATAACTAGGAAAAGCTGGTAGTGGGTAAACGTGCTCGCGTATCCAAGTGGGCTCCCTTTGAACATAAACGCAACGCTCGAAGTGTGGTCGAAGGTAAACGACACATTGTTTCGTGTAGGCTCGCGAAAGCACGAGTATTCGTGGACGCTCGCGAATGGGCCGAGTGCTCGCCATTGCCGAACGTTTAAATGATGCAACGAGTGCATCGCGTAGACCGCCAGAGCCGCGTTTGCACGGCGGTTTTACGTCGACCGCCGTTCCTCGCCGATGAAACTTTCACGAGCATTCCCGCGGATCGAACTTTTATTGCGGGCTATCGATTACCTGCCATCGGTGTAATTGGATGATTCCTCTGCGCGGGACGTTGACGTCCGTCCGTTTAACTATGACGAAATTGAACTCGGTCAGCGGGGGTAGTTTCCTTCTCGTTTCGTCGTGCACCGTGAGGAACCAATTCGGCCATGATCGGGTTCGATGCTCTTCAAGCAAATCGTCGCATTTCTCGACTCGTAGCTTGAAATTGCAACGCGGGATATTTGTAAGAAGAGAGACACGATTTTTACGATACATCGTTCTAGATTAGATCATCGAATAATCCGAATGTAAGCGTGCATGGGAGCTTATATTTGTTTCAGACCGGAATCTGTGTGTGTTATTCCTGGAGTCTTCTTTTAAAAATTCACAAAACCACGGACAAGATTATATCAAACTGTAGCATAAAACGTATCGAATTCCCCTCTTACCAATATCGTCGTTACATTCCCAGTTTCGTTTCATTCCCATTTATTTCCGATACATGGTAATACGATACGCTTGCAATGCAGTTCGCTGCGCAGACTGTCTGCCTCGGTGGATTTTCTCCTACGGCTTTTGTTGCTCGCTGCGTACGTCACGTCTAGGCGCCGCGGTTCCGTGAAGTATAAATGTATATTGATTCCGAGTCCACGGAGATAAATACGACGCCGTCGCGCACGGAATTCATACAGTTCTCTTAAAACCGACGCGACATCTCTGCGCGATGCTTCCACTATCAGATGTAATCTCCCGGTCGCATTCAGCCGCTAGACAAAGCGAACAAAGAGCCCCAACCACGCGTATCGCGTGCAAAAATCGCTGGAGAAAGTACCGTAACGAAAAATGTCCACGAGCCCTTAACAAGGAGAATCTACATCTCTCTGCCTTCGCACTGTGAGCAGTGAATAGGCGCGGCCGGGTTACCTGCATTATTCAAATGGGAAAATCGCTGGTTACTCTGAAAAGGTTGATGCGCTGGCTAAGCATCAACTGTTCACTTTCGCGAGTTCCATAAAAACCTTTTAAGAACTACGCGTAGCACGCGCTTCGTGACCTTGCGTATTTAGCTAGAACAATGTTATGACGCAAGCGCCATACAAATTCAAATAGTACCTATTTCAAGGTTGAAAGTCTTCCTATAAGACCGGCCACCTGTGGTTAAACGCCCTGTATATCGATCCCGTCTCGACGAGCGTGTTCTCTCGTCATCTTCGTCGCGTGTCTCCCGGTTCACGCAGCGAGGAGATGTGCTCGCCGCAGAAAATTTCAATCCGCTATTTCCATTCTAACGAGAGGCCGCCGCCGCCTCCGATCGCAGCGCGCCATGAAGAGGCTTTCAATTTCATGCAAATCGCCAGGCATCGCTGCGAGAGCCTCGCAAACACGGCGACGTTGGTCGCTGGGCGAACCAGGGCAGTCCGGAGGGCGACGGAGGACGGAGGGTTGCTTGTTATTAAAATGCTTACACACCGGCCGAGAGTCCCTTGGATATACCGGATATTGCGGATTTTTCGAGACCGGAAAACGGTCGCCATTCGCAAAATTTTTGTCTCCAAATGTCACCCTCTTCGGTATTATGAAACCCTTGCTTCCCTCGACGATTGGATGCATTCGTATTGCACGATGCGCTTTTCCGTTGCACCCCTCTGCCTGCTGCGATTCTATATCGTATAATCCAATAGTAATCGTAATAATGCAATTCAATATAATTTAATCGATGATATTTGATGAACGCAACGTACCCTTCTATAAATCCACTTATCCCGATAGTAATATATTTAATTAATTAAGCCCCTTTGTACAATTCAATTCGAATCTAATAAAATCCTAAAAATTGCGTCGTGATAGATTAAAAGGATACGTAAACTCGTTTAAAAATAAATATCGATTCAACTGCTTTCCATTTGAAATACGAATTTTACCCAGCCCTGAAAGCCTGTGCACGCCGGTTTTTATCTCGCATTTTAAGGGCATGTGACCCCAAGTCGCGGATAGGGTGCCGCGGGGAAAGGAGGGGAATCATAACAGCTAGAATCAAGGGGAGAAGGCAGGAATTTTAAACGGAGCGCCACGAACGTTTCTCCATTTACATTCTATACATTTATAATCGCACGGTAAATTGTGGTAGAGAATATCGCGAAGCGACGGAGGCGTATCGCGTCGAGTTGCGCAATCACGCGTTAAATGTCTGAGAAAAGTTTGCGAATGTTCGTTTGCATCCGTCTGGGGCGTATCGAAACATTACTGCGCAATGAAGGAACGTAAATACCGTGAAGCGCCAAACAAACTGTGAAAATGTTCCTCGACAACTTTCGCGGTATTATTGAAAGCGCAATCTCGCGTAACTAGCAAGTATAAATGGAAATACTTAAAGGCGCGGAGAATGTTCCGAATATCTTCTTTCACGGAGTTCTCGAGGCGTCTTATATAATGTATACATCGAAATACAGCCGAATCGAGTTGCAACGAGAACCGCAGGACTAGTTAGTCGTCGGGGACAGTCGGTGGGATGAAATATTTCGATGATAAAATAGTGGCAACACTGGCGCGATTGGTTTAACAGCCTCGTGAAATGAAGCGGATAAAACACTCCCGTTCACCTGGTGGCTACGCGTTACCACCATCGTTCTCTCTTTTCATATTCATCGCCAATTTTCGCTGCAGTGCGCAAAACGCCGATAAATCGCATTACCCTGAAACGGCCCGTGGCCTGCAACCGGCGGCTTATTCGACCGTGTTTAAATTCCCGTTGGTGCCGCTTTTTCCACGGCGAAGGAGCACCTCGATCCGTCAGCTATCATTATACCGAAAATGATACGCGTGGAGCTGCCCGTTCCGAGATATTTATTCAATCTGAACAACACGATGTCGACGCGTTAATAAGTTCGCACTTGTATTGTAAAGGAAAATTGCGGGATGGCGAAGTAAACGCGGCTCTGAATTTTTCGTTGGACATGGACACGTGGACCTTAATATTCGCTTTCATGTTGTACTGCAATTGCAGTAATCATTCTCGCAACTGAAAAAGTTGCTCGCGAATTGCAATCAACGGTCGAGAATTTCAAACGTAATTGCCGCAAGCAACTGATTTCCACTGCAGCAGAATTCAATCGTCAATTACGATTTATAATCGATAATCAATCGTGGAGTGTCACTCGTTAGTCGACGATATAATTACATATTGCCAACGCTGTTCATCCGTCCGATTTCTCGCGTTTTCGTTTCGCCGCAGTGGAAGAGAAACGTCGCGATCAGACGCGGCAACGCTAGGCACCGTTTGGCATGAACCGGTTGCGCATCGATGCGCGTTAATTACGCTTACACGTCGAATTCGACCGATAACAAGCGGATCGCGAGCTGCTCGACGAACCGTCGTTAATCGAACCGCTTGCTCAAAGCGTTACTCGTTCGCAACTAAGAAGGCGAGCCGCTCGAGAGCACCTTCGTCGAATGCTTTCGAAGTTGAATACTCTACCTCTATTCCATTTTCATTTCTCCTTTTTACAAATTGCCAGTTACTTTGGCCCGAATCGAACCTCGTATATCTCGTTCAAATACTCGGCTTCCTGTTTGATCGAGCGATCCTGGGAAGGGAAAAGTTTCCATTTGCGACGGTGGGAGGGGCAAAGGGCGACGAACGAGGACCAGAGAGGATGCACTTGGCACGAATCGGTTTTCCTCGGGCGCCCTTAATTGCTGCTGCACTCGGCTCCGGAGGCTATCGTCGAATTTGCCCGTTAATGCCGATAATGGCCACGCCGACGCTAGCTCGAACTTGCTCGCTACTGAATGCGCCGAGCATCTTATCGCTGCGCTGGCACCGTGTAAACGCCCGCGAGATAACGCCCCGATCCGAATAATTATTTTCCGGGCTGGCGTTTAATGTCCGGCCGCCGGGAAGTTTCACTCGTGGCCGCTGTCTCTCGAGCTTCCTTCGAGCTTCCTGGAAAACTTTTAATTACCGTGGGGTTCATTGTTTAGTCCGAATAGGACGGTGTTTAGTCCACTTTGGCCTGTAACGCGACTCCGTATTCGTTCCAGCCGACGATTAAGTGGAATACTCGTCGCAGTTCTTGGCCTGTTGTTTCGCGGTACCCTACAACGATGGTAGGCGACTACGAGTCTGCGTCATAGGATGTTTGAGCGTTCAAAAGAACGTCGTCTCGACTCGTCGATGCGCTTCGCTTTCGAATAATATTTCTATGGTACAGCTGTTCGTCCCTAAAAGCGTCCTACTCGCATTCCGCGGTTACGGATGAGGGCGGACGTCGCGCATCGATCGACGAGCCGTCGTTTCGTGGAGGAATCCGAGGTCTAGCGCGTGTTCATCCAAAAACGTCGCGTTGCAAGGGAACGAAAGAAAGAGAGGCTGTGCCAATCGGCTTTGGTCACACGTTGGCATCGTTTTTCGCGTACAATGGCCAGCGACGCGACGGTCCTTCCAACACGGCCGCGTTTCCCCGAACACGTTATTTCGTCGACAAAACCGTTGGCTCGTTGACATTCTGCCAACGGCGCCGGATTGTACCATTGCTCCCGCTACTTCCTCTCGCCGTTCCGTATCGACCGTCGCATTGTACCGACTCAATTAACGACGCCATAAATGATTCATACCGATATATTACACAGAGCGGAAATTACGGGACCTGAGTTGCCGCGTGCCTGTCGCGCGTCTGCCATCGGCGAAATAAATTGACAAGAAACTGGCATGCGAACCGCACGCAATGTCATACATCACGCGTATTTGCACCGTCGTTTTTTGAACGATCTTTTAACGATGTAGCAGGTGAACATCGATGATATATTCTGTATTTAGTCGGCTCTTTGGTTCTTCGCTTGAGCCATCCCAGACACTTTGAAACCTCGTGCCTCCGACCACCTTCGAAGGTCGTCGTCAGAACGAGAAGATTCGAAATCTGTTCGCTTCGATAAGAAGGCTACGAAATCGGGAAATCCTGGCCAGCTCGCGGATTTCAAAGGACCGCGCGTCAACTCTCGCTCCGTCGAACAAAAAGTGCCATTCGCGAGATGCAACCATTCGAAGTCCGAATGCGTCTCGGTGGAACGACTCCGAGCAGCGCGCGTACTTGCACACACGTGCATCGCCGCCGAAAGACCCGTCGTCCATTGGCATTCACCGGGCCACGGCGAATTTCATTTATATGCTAACTCGAAGCCACGCGCGCGTCCCTGTTTCCACCTTGAGATCCCATCGAAACGTGTCGGCCGCACCCTGACGCGTTTTCCAGGAGACCGCTTAACAGTGTACCATTGCTGCTCCCGAACCCTGTTCGCAGCAATAATTGATCCCATCACCTCCCTCGCCTTCATCCCGTGTTCTTCGCTAAAAGGACCGTTCGGAAAAATGTTAACTCTATTTAAATATAAGTCACGTTATCAAAGCATATAATTAAATTCCTACCAGTTACCGTTCTTCCACGTTATTATTATTAATTGGTGGTAGTCGCGTGCAAGCGAAAGGGCGAACAACGTCGCGTCATCGTTTTAATTAACGCAACGATTCTTCGTCTCCTTCTCTTCTTCGCCATTTCGTCGAGCTGTCCCGCGATTCCATAAACATAGACAGCGAAAAACTGAAATTTAACTCTCAGTTAACGGGCCAGTTCGCTAACGAGCCGTGCTCGGCCGTCGTTTGTCGGCCGACGACGTTCCGCCTCCGCGAAGCCCGCTAAGGACGACGACTGCATCAGGACGAATTATCACGCTTAAGGGGTGACGCGCGCGCGTCTCGTCTCTATAACGACGTCCTCCCACTGCTGCGGCCGCTTAATTATCGCGGGGCGTTAATTACGCTGCGATTAAGCCGGCCAGCGGACCGACCGCAGCCGCAGGAGGCCGCGGGGGAATTCGAATTTCCCGCGCGCGAGGTCACGATTCGCATCATTGAGTACTCCACCGGGGGGGGGGAGGGGGGGGGGGCCCCCAAGGAGATTTCTTGCTCGAACCGAGCCACGATGTCCTCTACCTGCTTTGCCAGTTTGTTTGCAAGGATTTTGGGAAAGATAAACGATTCTCGAATTCGAACGATTCTCAGTGATGAAAAATAAAACGAAAAAAAAAATATTATAATAAATAAACATGTCGAATTGAGTAACCTCCTCCTTTTCGAAGTCGGTTAAAAAATGTTGAAATGACGGAAAATATTTTCGTTAAGTTAGTAGAATTTAGTTTGAATTATTTATAGGATCCACGGAATCGATGATAATCCGTTATTATTTATATAACCGCCGAACATTGAGTTGCCAGACACTAGGTATAAATAGCTGTCGTCAATGTCGCTGTCATTTTCAGCGGAAAAGCAGAGTTATTTCAATTTCAACCACATCGACAACCAAGCTATTTCCGTATTTGCGGTTCCATTCGTTTCCTGGTGAAAAGGATCCCGCGCGGTGTTTCGCGGAATGGTGCGACGTTCGCGAGGCGTGGAAGTGACGCACTAAAACGGAATAAGAAAACGTGAAGCGAATGACGCCGGTTTATCATGTGGGACACGCATCGCGTCGTAAACTTTCCTTCCTCTTTGTCGTTTTCTTTTTCTCGTCATCGAATGGTCCTCATCTTCGCCTCGGCAAGGGAGACGACGAAAAAAAGTTTTGCTTAGCTTACTTCAGCAGCGTGACGCGTGTCGTGCGAGCAAATTCCATGGAGCAACGTTCGTCCCTTCGAAGGACAAAACGACCAATCGACAAAGTTTCCTAAAGAAATGTTGATCCTTCGATACATAGAGGGGCAGTTTTAATATCGAAATTAATCGTTACACGAGAAGTTTGAGCCAAGAAGTGGACTGAAATTCATGTACGGGTATTTACGTAGCAACGAATATCACATTGCTGTTACACGGAACGTTCATCAATCCATTCAATCTCTTCCATCGGAACAAAAGTTCACCATTAAAAGCGCGGCTGACAATGTCGCGGGATCCTTTGAATCGTGGTCCACGGTGAACCTTTCGCTGAAAGATCGAGACGACGCAGAGGAGTCGAAATAAGCAACGAGAAAAATGGTGGAAAACGGGAAACGAGGCGTAGATGAAAGCGGCGGTAATCTCGCAAAGGGCTTGGAAATTCTGCAGAATTTTTTTGCGCGATTGTGTCGCGTTTCCGCGCGACGCTGGGCGGCGGGAAGAATCGACAGAGCTTAAAAAACTTGGCAATTTCCGGAGACAAAAGTCACTCGTGCGCGAATAACGTCGTGAAGTCACCGTGATCCGCATACAGCGCGCTTCAGCGACATAAAGGATGGTTTCGTACGTTTCTCAGAAACGAAAGTACACGCGCCCTCTTTATTTTGCACCGTTCCCGCGAAACATCGTTTGGTCGTTAAAATGCGCTGTACGCGGTGAACACGATCAGACGATGTCTTACAGGATATCTTTCGGATCGTAATTTTCATTTAACGGAGAACGGATAGATGAGAACTTTGCCAATTTCTATCCTGCATCCCTTTAACGGTTGAATCGAATGGAGCACGTTCGACAAAACGGAATAAAAGTATGCAGAAACAGAAGAAGCTTCATCCGAGATGTAAGCCGAGCGCGTATAAAGTTCCCTCGGGGGAGAGAAATCGTAAAATTTACGAGGAAATTTTGCAATTTTGGAGCGGCGAACCCCCAGATTGCGCGGTCGATTTGCCTCAACTTCACCGTTCGTAGTTTCGATTGTAAAAAATTTCCAGAGCCAACGCTCCTCTTCGAAATCCGTGGGCGGATCGCATGCATACAAAGGGTGCATTCCGGAAATGGAACGAAATTCGCGTTGCACGGAGGCCTCGGTGAACACGGGTCGCGTGGTGCCGGAAAAGAAAATGAAAAACCGAACGGGAATTTGAATCGAATTACAGTCATTTTCGATCGCCCGCAAACCGTTTCCAAGACAATAGGTTGGCATATAGACTTTACGGAATATAGTCCACGAGGAACTAATTTTAAAATTATACCTACGGTGCATGACTTCAACCCGCGTCGAATTTGCATAATCACGGGATATATTTGTAAAATGATCGTGTAGCTAGCAAACGTCGAGTCAGAGTTTTTTTATGCTAATGCTTCTCTCTCGGAGTGCGTCTACTCTGGAACCTCGTGGATCCCGAGAGAAGTTCGTCGACATGCGACTTCGTTTAAAATGTTACAGAGTTGAAAGCGTTTCGCGTGCGGTTGTTGCGTCGCAGCTGCGCTACCGAGGTCTCGATTTTCGCCCCGACGATCGATTCTCCGATGCACTTCGTTGCAAGCATCGCGAGTGCACCTTGCCACAAAGACCTCGGGCGCACTCGTGGCGGCGACTTGCATTGCAAAGCACTTCCGGTCGAGAGGATCCTCCTAGCCGTGACTCCCCTAGGGGGGTGTACGAAAGGGTCAAAGGGTAAGAAGGGTTCGTTGGCCCTCGATCAACCCCCTGCACCCCCGCGCACAGGTCACCCCCTATCAACCTGTGCTGTCCGTATACATTTACTTGCGGTTGAAACCCATCCCTTCTCCTTAGGCCTTCACTTTCAGTCGCCACTTTATTCCCCAACCCCTTCCCCGCCAGACGATCGACGATTACGTCGCTACCGGAAGTCATGGCGGTTCCCTTCGATGTGTTTA
Organism: Hylaeus anthracinus; assembly: GCF_026225885.1. NCBI lineage: Eukaryota > Metazoa > Arthropoda > Insecta > Hymenoptera > Colletidae > Hylaeus > Hylaeus anthracinus. The sequence goes on from NW_026534337.1 coordinate 14,985,787, forward strand.
CAGTCGCGAGCACGCCCGCGTTGCTTGCATCCGATTGCGTTGCGATTAATAAAGGTGTTATCGTAACCGAGTGGAAAGTTATAGCAGAGATAGCTCCGCTTATTAACCCTTAGAAGCCTGATTTTAACAAAATTAAATTTTAAAAAATATCAATTTACTTATTATTTGAAAAATTTTTACAGCTGACGGTTATTTTTTTTTAACTTTTTTTCAATAGAACATCGATTTAAAAATCCGTTATCAAATTCGAAAATTAGGGCATTAAGGATTAATACTGTACAGACGGAAAGTTTTGGTAACTCTTACGTTTATATATAGAGAACAAAACGTCATATGCTTCAAGTTGAACTCGATCAAGATACGGAAACTTCTTATTAAAATTCAGAATTAGGAATACTAGCTAGTGCTCTGAATCCAATATTCGCGTGACTAAATTTCCAATTTTTTCTCGGATTCTATCATTCCGTGCGAGAGTATCTTCGTGTTTGCCACCGAATTTTTGAATTTCGGCGAAGGGTTTTCGCTTCGCGATGGAAAAATACACCGTCGAGTGGTTCTGGAAAGTTCATCGAACGTTTTCGTTCCTCTGCCTTCGGGAGGAAATTATTTTTAATGCCGTTGCCGCTTCCGTGTTAATAAATCACGACAGGAAACACGTAACGGCGGGCAGGTCTCGTGTAACTCCTCGTTGTATGCGCAAATTATTCGAAGCCGACGTTGCACCGCAGCTCATCCAAACGCTCGTCGCGAGCCAGGTATTCGAAATGAAGTGCTCTCTCCGACTGGTCGGACAATCCACGAAAGTCTGAGTGGCGAAGAATCGAGTGGACGCAGGCCGTCGCTGGAAAACTATGAATAAATATTCAACCCTCGTCCACCTTTTTTCCCCCTCGTCGTCTTCTCGGGACGAAGAGACCGCGTTCGAGTGGACCCTCGACAGAAGGAACGTTTCTTTTTCTTGCTTGGCGAAGTCGTTCCCCGACCATCCCGCGAGAATCGTAACACTGTCTTGGCTCTGTATTCGTCGTCTCTTCTCGTCTCTTTCGCACGTCTTCTCCCGTTATCCGCTCCTCTCCTCTTCCGTCCAACGCTCCTGACTCGGAGAAACAACCACCGCCCACGGAACAAACAAAACACACAGAGGGGAATTACCGACAACGGGCAGCGCGAAGTACTTTTGAAAATCGCGTTATTTCCATAGAAAAAGGTTGTACCGTAACGTCGACGCAAATAGAATTTTCCAACGATACTCCCAGCGCGAGGATGCAGACGAATTCTACTCGAATGGTGTTCGCAAATAATTTTCATACATGATATTTTACGAATTGGTAATTTGGTTGTAAGAACTACATCTTACCGCGACCAATCAATTCGTGGCTATGATTCATGATCGTTTACCATCGTTCTGAACGCGATTGCGACGGTCTTTCGAAGGCAAAAGACTACGCTAATCCGTGTTTGACGTAATCACTGTTGAATCGATTTGCTGTTCGAAGAGTGCCCCATTGTCGCAGAGCGTGGTAATCGCAACGCATGGAACGAGACCGATGTCGCGCTGGAGACATATTAATCGAACGATCGATTCGCCCCGTTGGGAATGTAGGTCGTCGACGGACGTCGATATTTTTACTCCTCGGACGGCTAACAAACCTACGAGAGCGCGAGAGCCAAGCGATTCAGAAGTATTCCACTTTTCGACACACGAGAGACAGCCGTTAAACGATTTGCGTGTCATCTCAGTTTCCCTTCCCTCCCCTACACGGTTTCGTCTTTCCGTTTCTCTCGTAGGGTCTGATAACGAAATTTCAGGAGAACCGCCGGACCTACGCCGCTTTTGAGCCGCGATAACTTCCGGTTCAGTAATTTCATTGCTCACGCGCGCCTGCGTTCAGCTCCCGGATTTAATTTATCGTCTTCGTTGGAGCAGCACTCGGGATCATGTTCCGTCCGCCATCCCTTCCACCTGTAATTTCTATCCTCCATTATGGATGTGCGCCATATTCGTCGCCTCGCCTGAAATAGTTATATCCGTTCAACGTGCTCCGTCTCATCAACCCCGTGTACACCGATACGCAAATACTTGGACGAGGATGAGAGCTGACCGAATTCATCCCCTCCATCATCTCCTTTTAAAACGATTTAATAGAACGTCACGTTTCTATGTATAGATATATGAAAGAATACTTGCCAGTGCTGAACAAGTATTCTATGAAAGTTAAAGCGTGTAACCGTTTGAAAATATTTTAGTGACTCTGTATGAAAAGAATGTATGAGACACGTAGAATCGAATGTTTGCAAATGGGGTTTTGTTTTTGAGAAAATCGATGCCCGAGTTTATCATCGAGAACGACTCCGGCAACACGTCTGTCCATCACCGGTTATTTCTACTTGCGTTGGTGTTCGTAAACGTTAATTGCGATATGGTGTTGTTGCCCGTTTTCCGTCGATCCGAGTATCTTGTAATTAGTAGAGCTAGTTAAAACAGATGATACAGTCTCGTCGCTGTTTGCCATGTATTCCAACACAAGTAGAAATAACGAGTAACGGTCAGACGCATCGGTGATGTACCCGATCACACGCGAATTCGATGACGTTTCAAACTTATCTCTCTGACATGACAACAGTCTCGCTATTTTCCATCGAAAATTACAACTTTAACAAGACTTGACGAACGTTCGAGTCCTTCGATAACGTTGTGTTTCAACTTCAATTGGAAACGATTCTACCCGCGTTCGAAACGGTTCAATGTATTTCAAGTAGAACTTCAAACGAGGTAGTTAAATTGCAATTTACACTTGGAACGAAACGATAGCACTCCAAAGAAATTAAAACACAACTTCGAGACGTCCTTGACATCTCTGTATCGGTGTACACTGTCGTCGGCGAGTTTCCGCCCGAGCGATATTTCACTCAGCGACCGCAAGGAGAGGGAAATTTCTGTGGACCGATTCGAACGCCCCGCTCGCGCGCCGCAGAACCGCGAAACTTGCGGCTAGATGCAAGCTCGTTTCAAAGGCGTCGATAATCCTGCCGAGGGTGATCAGAAATTCTGTCGCGAGACCGCGCCGGAGGACTCGTGGGTATTGGGCATCCTTATCAAGTTTGCTGCGAGTTCACGACCCCGCATCGACTAATTAACCTGTGCCATTGGGAATAACGAGACGCGCGAGAAACAAACAGTTTGCAAAGCAGTACCTGTCATGCTTCGCGACACAGTTAGATCGCGCGTCAACGAGCGACGATCGAATGCGTGCAACGCATATGTAATCGTTCGAACAGATAGAACCATCTACTTTCGATCTATGGTTTCCAGTGATCTCTCGAGCGATATCCTTGATAGCTACGAGCTAAATAGCTTTCTCCCTGGGTGATTTTAGCGGTCTGATTACTGGTTGCACGTGGTTCGTTCCACGCCAAATCGATCTGGCAGTTTATTGAAAATGAAACATAATGTAGACGACGTAGAATTGAAAAAAGTTTAAGTCATCATTTTACATATATTACGCTTTCAGCTGTGGTCCTCAAATCGAATGATCTTTACGACTAGAATGCTTAATATGGGACGAAGGAATCCTCGTTCTGTTGGAATCGTCGCGCGATTTTAAACGAAGGAATTAAAGAGAGTGGCTATCGATTACGGAGGCGCCGGAAATCAAGGTGAATATCACGGGCGAAACGCTATTACGTAGGTGGCGTGAGAGGGTGGTGACGAATGAACTCCATAAAACTCCGCCTCTATGCGCGATACCGCCGTGTGCTCCGATAGAATCTGCAATTATGCTTGCGAAACGTTCCTGGCTATTTTACGTTATTTCGAGCGGATGGGGGTCCTTCTTTCTGGCTGGCTTCTTTCTTCGGCGATTTTACACGCCAAGAAGAAAATATCGCCAATAAAACGCGCCATTTCATTGGCCACGCGACGCATACGGTCCGACTGTTTCGTATGCAATAACATTTCCGAGCCTATTATCGTTTTATTCGCGATACGAGCTGGGTCGCATAATCGACCATGGTAACGAAGTAGTTCCGCCCTGGGCCAATAATTGCAACCGAGACTAGAGAAAAACGAGCAGATGTTATTAAAAAAGGTGTAGGGCCTCGCCGTATCGATATTTCCATCCAACGAATCGTTTCATGTTTCCGTTCGTTCTCCCTTCAGATCTGCAATTTCTATCCGTCATTATGGATCTGCGTCGTATTCGTGCCTCGCCTGAAATAGTTACGGTAACGACTATAGAAATTGCTGTATCCTTCAAAATACAGCGTTGAATATACGTGAATATATTACGAGCGCGACGGCTAAATTGTTTCGCGATAATAGATTGTGTTTCGGAAAAGAAAATTAGGGAAATACGTGCGAAGCCGATCGAAGAGTCGAGGAAACGGCCCGCGGGAGGCGATGTTATTAAAAAGGAAAGAGGGAGCGCTATCGATATTTGCCCCGGACGTATTGTTTCGACAACAACATTGTTATCGCAACGGGCGAGGGGCGATTCGTGAGATAGCTCGTCCAGGAGCCGTGGTGCTTTATCGTTGGTAATTTTACAACGGGGTGCAATAGCAATTCGCTCCCCGACGGAGTATCGGGAAAGAACGGAAGAAACGATTTCGTGGCAGGGTTGTTGGCTTCCCCGTTGAACGCGGGGGTTGCGGGAATGGGCGCCGTCCGCGTTATTATCAGTTCGTCATCTTTGTCTCAATCGTTGGCAACGACCGTCCGTACGGCATCCGCGCGCCCGTCTTTTCAGCCATTCTGTCGGCTGTGCGAGGGTGGAACAACCCCTCCGTGTCGACGACGCGGCACTTCGGTCACGTGGACGAGAATGCAGCTCGTTCGGAGAAACGGGAATATATCTACCATCGGGAGAATGCACTCGATAAGGCTGGGGGGCCACTGTACTCTATTGATTGGGTTGCGGCATTCTATGTGTCGAATTCCATCCCGTAATCTCCGACCGAGCTCCAGACACGCACGTGTCGATCCATATTCAAAACGAAACCCGTTCATTTAATCGTAGTATCGGTCGAAGAATAAATGCGAAATGGACAGATTAGTTATCTAGCGGATGTACAATAGGAACATTTTCAGATATACGATATAATTATCGAAAAACAAGTTACCTAATGAGAGTGCGAATAATATTTTTCCGAGACAATGTTTTCCAACCAGACGTCCCACTACTCTCTTCAATTTTACGCCCGACAGTTTCATCGTTTCACTTTGGGAAATATTTGATCCTCCTGTTGGGTAATGAATTCGATAGAACGACGCGTCAAATAAATGACACGTTCGCGATACATGTATTGTTTCGCCGGTTCGATCGTACACTGTCGCCGCTCGTTTACCGGGAAATATTCATTCGCGACGATGAGATGAAATTCGTCAAATTAAGCTAATATTTTCGCTCTACCATTCCACATTTTTAACGATAACGCATGTATTCGAGCAAACAACGCGAACAGAATTTTCGGTGGCACGAAATGGCATTACCGATTTGTTTTCCGAAGATCAATGATTTTTCAAGAATCACGAGAAACTTTTTCATGGTTATAGAAGGGAAGAAACGAAATGGAATGCGTGATACGCCGCGCGGAAAGTAGTTAAAGTATAAAAGACACTCGTACGTCATTCGATGCATCGGTGTGCGACTGTAGACGCGTACACGCAGAAACAGAATTGCGTGCGCATCGCTCCTCCCACGAAAACTTCTCGACGGTGAAAGCAAATGCACTTATTTCTTCCTTCTTTCCATCCCCGTAGTCCCGCTGATCACTGGGGTGGCTGTGTCAGCCGGCAGTCTCGTTTCTTGCGTAAACAAGTCGTTCCCGCTGTCGACAACTTCCACCTTATCTACTCAATTAGACAAACTACTTCTACGTCGGCGAACATCGTCGGGGGAGTCCCCGTTTCCTTCGTCTTTCCGCGCTTTTGTTCGGTCGGTTCCAGCTCCTCCCGACTGGATCTGCGTGTGTACGTACGTGCGGAGAAAACTTTTGAATTTACTCTGCCAGTCTCCCCCCGAGAAGTCAGCCTCTTCTTCGCGTTTATTAAGTGGAGGGTGAAAAGTTCTGCCCGAACCGAGGTGAGGGAACCCGCGAAATCACTGCTTCCACTCTCGCGATAGTGCGTTCCGCAGCCCCCTAAACTCACGCATTGGCCGCCAGGAGCTTGGATCATCTTTCGAGACTTTCTCTTATTCCCTGTGTTCCTCGCCATTGCCCTTTTCGAGGCTCTTTTACGACTCTTTGCGACTACCTCGCTGCTCTTCGACCGCGGTTTGTTCCCGTTACAGCGTCCCCCAGTGAATCGCGATTAAAAGATTAACCTCTCGACGCTCTACTCCGACAATCTTCGGGCATGTACAAAAGAGATACAAAAGTATTCGACTGCTGCGTTGTGTTATCAATGTACTATGAATCAATTACTCCCGAATAATTGTGTATATTGTGTCCTCGCATATATTATTAACTGTCACGGACTAAATGAAGTGTTCGAGTCGACTAATGAGCACAAAAAGCAATTAACTTGCGTGCCAGATGTTTGATATAATTCCGCGAAAGCAGAAACGGAAGTCCGTTAATTTATAACCCTATTTCTCGTCACGTCCATTCGAAACGTCTCTAATACCGTCTCGTGCTAATCAGATGCGGAAAGAAACCGGGCGGAACGCGAGTCGCGAAACGCCTGGCAGGTAAAAACATACATCGCGATTCACCTGCGGCGACCGCAAGGCGTCAGTAGTATGGGCACGCGATGGTACGGCAGAATGACGTCATGACCCGTGCCGAGAACAGCCGAAAGAGCCCGAAGCCCTCCGAAATGTACCGCCTCGTTCACGGAACGGCGCTCAGTCTGTCGTCGACTGCCGCGGGGTGGTCACGTTCGTTGCGTGCGTTCTTTCGCTCCACCCCCTTCGTTCTTGTTTTCGTCCCCTCCCCTCTGCACGCGTATCAATCACCTCTGTCTCGATGACTCGTTCGTGCGAAACTCGAACGGACGTCTATCGATTCGTTGCTCGGACGATTTCGCGACGGTGAAACGGGCCGCGTTCGCGCCTACGCCGTGTCGTGTCGTTCCGCAAACCGAAAAAGCATCGGCCAGCCAGCAGCGGCAGCTGCGACACCGACGGCGGTCTCCCTGGCCGAATTAGACGGAGGAGAGTATTGATTCGCACGCTTCTAAATGAATAACAATCCCGGCGCGGTGGAGGTCGAGCTCGTGCCGCGACTCCCGTTGCACGGTGATCTTCGTGGCAGCTGACTGTAAGTGGTTCTCGAGATATGCCCGCTTTCAAGTTCGTTGCCCCCTGCATTCGAGCTCCTGTCTATCCCCATCTCTTCCAACCCCTTCCCCATTTGCCGGCCAACCCCTGATCCGCGAACCGGTGTAAGTCGACGACATCGAAACGTCTGGAAACGAGTGGCGGCACGGTAATCGAAGTTTAAAGACGCCGGAAGTAATATCGATTCGCTCCACTGTAGCGAAACGACGCTACCCGGGATCCACCAATCGACTCGCATCGACTCGCTCGTGCAAAGACAGAACCGTGCCGTACGCTAATCGTTCCTGTGCCTTTCGAACGCGGACCGTTCACGAGAGAACGATTTTGCTTGGAAGGGATTCCGGACCGTACTGGGTCAGACATATTAGTTAGACGTCGCAAGAGCTACGTCTCGTGGCTTCCATTCAATTTACGATCGACGATGCGATCGATACGAATCTGAGATTTTTTCTTCCAGACAAATGGGAAATTTTATTAAATTATTATCAGGTTCAGAGGTGACTACAGGTGAGCAATTCACCCTCGCCACGTGTTCGACGCAATATCGTACCAATTATACTGCTCTCGAGCCTCTGTGACAATTGTTGAGCTTGATAATGGTTGAATGAAATCCTCTTTTTTAAATATAATTGAAAGGATTTTCATTCGCATATTGATTACTTTTAAGGAAGCTTCGACAAATTGATAAAGAGGAATTAGGCACCACGTCTTACATTTATTTACCGAAGACGAATCACTCCAAGTGAACGAGAATTTTGATTATTCATCGAGTGGGATCAATCGATCGTTCGATCATTCGTCGACGAACAATGCGTCCACCAACGCGCACACATCTCTTGTCGAAGTACGTGTCACCGTTGAGCCTCGCAAATTCTCGGAGACTCACTCACCGCTGACCTGCGATCGTTTTCACGCTGAAGCGGTTTATTTTACCTTTTTTTATCTGGTTTTTACGTCCCGTTGGACGTATCGTGCCATCGCGAGCGTACGAGTTTTAGCGGTTTCCCGTCGTTGTCACAGCTGGATACGATCGCGAATCGGTAACACGCTAGGATGATTCCTTTCGAGACCAATACCGTCGGTTTCAACGCAAGCTTTATTCGTTATAACGCTCCGACTCTTCTAGATTTCAAGCCTTCGAGCTCGCGATCGATAAACGTAATGTAAAGAATATGGGATGAGCAAAAAGCGGTGATTTAAAATCGACGATCAGTTTAATTTTTGATGGGTCGTATGACGGTCGCTGAATCGGAATATGCTCAGGGGTTGGAAAAATGGGGCACGTGGCAGGTTTCGCACGGAGACAGCCGTCGATAAAATTTAAGCGTCGAGCTACTCGCCGCTCGAGCGATCTTTCGTGCGAGTTAAGCAACGAGAGACTTCGTGCCCGTGTTCCACTACTTAATGTTAGGGGCGGTCGTCAAAGTTGCGCCCGAGTTTACCGCTTCTCCCGGAAGCCTGGGCGGCTGAAAAGAGTCTGAGTGGGAGGATTCTACGGGTGGTGAATAGAAAGGGTAAGGGAGGGTGGTGGCTAGGAGTAGACGAAGGAGTGGTCGATAAAAGCTACCCTCGCGTGGCTGCGTGATTACGTATAAAGCGGGGATTTCGCTCACGATGACTGCGCTCTGTTTTTCGCGTGCACAACATCCGCTACGCACGCCTTTCGCTCGATAACGACGATCGAACGATTAAACCGTAATCCGAACGACCCATCGCACCGTGCAAAATTTCGCGGTGCGTCGTTGTTATGCGAATATCGATCCGTGGCCCACCAGGAGCAGCGATCACCGTTGCTGCCTTTCTTCTGACGCAGCCTTCTACGGGTAGATTGCTCTTCGGAGGCTCTTTTAGACAAAATTTTTCAATATCAGGTCATTTAAGTAAAGATAATCGCAATGGAACGACGGCCTTGTATAGTGTGAAAATAGTTTCAATCCCAACAAGCCCTGGAGCTGCATAGATCGCACTCTGATCGAGGGCAATTCCAATGAATGCTCCTCGAAAGTAATCGCACATCATTTTCTGGCGCACCGTGACCGCTAATTTCTTTTTTCACATACCGCAAAGTGTTCTCCGTGAACGATATCGATGAACTCCGGTTCCAAGTACGGCCGATTGGCCGCCCCTCGATGGGTATCGATTCAACATAATTTGAAAGGGCGGAACAATCCGTTTGCGAGGCTGAAACGTCACCCATCGTGGAACGAATGTTTCATTAATCCGTTTTCGAGCACCAAAGGGTTGGGTGGGGCAGCAGGTTGAATCGGATGGAGGGGGCAGGGAAGGACACGAGGTCTTTTTTCAGCCGATGAAACTCATCGCGATCAGTGCACACTCCGACTAGGCCACTTCGCCATTCCGCTTTCGCGACAATCGTTAATTAAAGCCGAACGTCCTCCAGGGTGCTTGCACTTGCACTTGGGATCGGTGCCACCCGATCTCCTCTCCACACCCTCCACCCACGAGCCGCCCTCTTCCCACGAGAACTTTCAATGCTTCGTTAATCGCGGTTCGCCGCCGATGAAATGGATTTTATAGCGCGATTCGACCTATAATCGCTTTGAAGGGGGATCCGCGAGCTCTGGCGAACGCGTGCCGTGTCGCATGCAAATAAATTTCGCCGATCGCACGTGACGTTTCGATGTCCGCGGAACCGTTTTTATCCTCGGTACGTTTCGTTATTTGCCGATGGATTAATTAATCGTCGACCTCTATTGACCACCGTGCAACCATCGAAACCGTCCTCTTTTTCAACCCTCTCGAATTCGTGGATTTGCGCTGCGAACGCCTGGGTCACGTTTTCAACGATATCCGAAAGGAATTAATTCCCTATTGGGTCACCTCGCGTTAAACTGGACACCGAATGGAGCAACATTTTTTATTCTACTCGTACGTCGATTTCTAAACAATTGTTTCAATAACAGGGCAATCTCGGTATTTTCCTTTCCTCTTGGTTCGCATTCTAGATGAGGTTAACAACAGGCTAGACCCGATGCTCGTGTTTGCACCGGAACTGTATGCTTATCGCTACACCGTCGTATCATATTTTACGTAATCCTTCAATTCATACTATGCACGACTCTGGAGCAACGAGAAAGTATTATTATTACGAGGAGTCTCAAGTGTGTTCTGCGCTGCGTCGTTGCACATATAGGAACTATACCGTGCACCGTGGCTTAATGCGCAACCCTTCGACCCAGTTTCACGGCAATCTTTCGCATAGCATACTTGCAGGCGGTATGCAGCAAGATGGGCCGACGTATGGCGCGGTGGACTTGCTCGATGAACATTCTTGTCGATATTCGTGCTATCGTTTCTTTTTCAATGATTCCATACTCTTTAAGTAGGGTTCTGGTTTTACACGTAGAACAAAGATCAGGATTTATCGCAAAAATACCCCAAGCAATATGTCTCTTTTGTATATTCCCTCGATGTAATAATTAAACCTAATTTTGACAAAGGATATCTTTATTTATCTTCCCTGCTCCGAGAGATCCGTCCACCCAACGAACGTACACAGCACTCGGTATTCTTTCGAACGAATCTACCGTGTGATAAAGGGTCGATTGTACGGTATAGGGTAGCAGAGAACACGCGAACATTGTTTGTCGTCTTTTGGATAGATTGTGGCCTTCGAAGAGCCATAGAGTAGAATTTCGACCCGATCGTTTCGAAGAGCGGGCTCGTGGAAGATTTGGTTGTTGTTGTTTGCGAAGTACTCGTGACAGCATGCACTCTGTAATCGTATTCCATTGGCAGACTGCACTTCGACGCGCTTTCATATCAACCGCGTTTGTGATCAGGAGAGACAGGCTCGATACACACGGAGTCTCTCTAAAATTAGAATCCACTTCGCTCGTCTGATCCTTTCCAGTCGTCTTCCCTTTCGACGGCCTTTCCAACGGAGTCCCCTCGCTGCCTAATCGTCTCCCGTGCTCCTCTTTGATCGTTGTCTGTCGCTTTTTACCTTTCTCCTGCTCGTCTCTCTCCCTAGCCCCGGGTATTTAGTCACTGTGTAAAATTCCTGTGCAAGCGAACGCGATCTCCCTGTGTTCATGAGGCTTTCAAAGAACCGAACGCTACGCGAAAATTGTTTTCTCCTTCGTGTCCCGACCGTGGGGATTTTCTCCCGTCAGTTTTCTCTTTTTTATCACGCTTCGCGATGAGGTTTTCGCTGGAAATTATTCGGAGCGTCGTTGGCGAGGTTACGGTAAAAATAACGCTATTTCTTTCGAATCTAGTTGTAACGTCATCGCGTTCGAGCTTTGGTTGGACAAACTTTTCTACAAAATAACAAGCGGATACTTTAGGCTCGAGAACACGGCGCAAAGTATCGTCTACAATTGAAAGTTAGGCAATGTTTGAATGGTGTTGCCGGGGAACTCGGTTCTCGAGAGGTTCTGGCGACTCCTTAAGTGTTTGGAAAACAGACAGCGGAGGAAGCACGGGTTGCCTCGGGTTTTGTACCAGCAGTACGTTGTTAGACCGCGAAAGAAGTAACGCGTCCGTTCCTCGGGGTACATAAAATTGACATCAGGGACAGCGATAGATGCGGTAGAAAATAAATTATATTTCTCTACCTGTTATTCTTCCTGTTCCCAACGTTCTCGCAACGTACATTCTCGGTTTACTTTGTATAGAAAGTTCATTTTCTGCAACCCGTGTCGCTTATCCTCATGGATATTTCATGCCAACAGACATGTGCACGGTTTCTCACGAAAACGTATCGGATCGAAGTAAAACTCTTTTAACTCGTCGCAGCCCTTCCGGCATACTTTGCCGAGATTGACCGTGCTCAATTTGGACAAAGAAAGCACGCAATTGCCGACGCTCCGGAATAATTCTATTTGGTCCGTTGGTCTTGGAATCCACTTTGCTCTCGTCTAATCCTGCTGCATCCATTTCCCCTCCTCTGATTCCGCTCTCTTACCTCCATTTCCATCCACTCGTCGCCTCTGCTCGTTCTAACGTCACCTGGAAAACATCGCGGAGGAGCAACTCTGTCTCTCGCGTTACCAGGAATTCCAACCAATACTGGATAACATCGAAACACTGGTCATGTTTCGACTAGAACCATTTGAACGAAACGTGTCGCTTCTGTTTTGAGTTGAGAGATTCATTCTAAAGTTATTCGAAGATTTCAGCGTAGATAGAAATTCGCGAGATAAAGGCGAAACGCACACTGGGGGAGATCGATCGGTTGGAATTTAGCGCCGCGAATGCAGCGCCGGTTGGGAAACCTCGTTAAACGGAGACAATCCGGCGTAGTTGTTTCGCTAATTGGACAGTTGATCGAAACACCGCCACGTTAATCCGTCGAATCAATTATAAACGCGTTATTATACACAGTAGTCGCGAGAAACTCGACGGTGGGCGTCGCTCGGGCTCCGCCGATCTCGTTAGCGTACTCGTCGACGCGACAGCGACCGTCACGCTTCGCTAGGTCAGGAATCGAATTCATTATTTTATACGTCGGAGCAGAGCAAGCGTACCGATCGTGGGGGATCGCTTAAGGCCCTCGACTTTACAGTCTGCGTAATGGCCGTGGCGACGATTTTCCACGGGCCACTTGGTCCGCCTCGAACGCGTTCGCTTTCCATTAACATCCAGAAAACGTTGGGTGTTCTAACGGTAATAGAGGCTCCCTCGCCTCGCAGATAACGGCCAGGTGTAGCTGTCCTCGGTTAAGGTACCGCTTTGCAGGACATTCGTAGAATTGCCCTCCGTCCTGAGGCGAGAATTCTCGGACTCGTCGCGACGCCCAAGCGTCGCCGGAAGGCAGACCCTCGATGGTAACTAGCACAGCCTCTCTACTATATTTTTTAAACAATTTTCCTTTTGCAATGGCCGTGCTTTCTTACGGACTTATAAAAGTAGGAATACCGTGGTTGTAATTGTTCGCTAAAGTTGGAATGCCAAAGTTGAAAGTATCCATAAAAGTAGGAATGTTAATTAAACGTGAGTCGCGAGGTTGGTGATCTTCTTTTTACGTCTCGGCGAATAAAAGAACTTTTCTGGCACTCGTTGGTTCACAGAACGTTCGTTTGCTCAAATGAAAGAAATATAAACTTGTAGACAACTTTTGACGGATATTCTACTATGACAATCTAAAAGAATTGAAATTCCAAAGAGACTCGCTCGTCGTGTCGCACATAACGTGAAAAACGATAGCGGCAATCGTCGGTTTCTTCGGAAGTGGAATAGGTCAACCAGTGTCAGACGATCGATGTACCTTGCGGTTGAACCCGCGAGCCGACTTTTTTTCTTTTAAGTTGGGCGGGAATACCGAGTTCGTTACTCCATCGAAACGTTTCCAGGCGTCTGGCTCGCTAAAAATATATCCTTTTAAGACGCGTAATAGTCGACCCCTTGGGTAGCTAGCACCAAGTATTTTCGTCTGTCGGCCGCAGACGAGCTTTTACTGGTTCGTTGAAGGCCTTCGTGGGATTCGACCTCTTTCAAAAAATTCGCGAGTCGTTGCTCCGCGGAATTTAAAAATTCACATCACGATTTCGCTTTACTCGAGCCCATAGATATATAAAACAGCGTTGGTCTAACAAGATAGATAACGCTGACGATTTCAAGATAAGTTACTTCCTGTAATCGAAGAAGTATTATTTGTAGGAGAATTATACGTGTGTTATTCCAGGGACATTTATAATCACAGTTTTTTAGTAGTTGATCGTACACACTCCTTAACCTTTACAAGTTTTAATGGACATACGTGACCTACATAACCTGTACTTGAAACAGATTTAATGGAAAAGTTTGTTACAACCGCTTCGGGGTACATAGTTTCCAAGATGCGCGATATAAAGAACAAAGTGTGCTTCTGTGTACTCGCGGTACCTACAAAGAAGGAAATACATCAGGCTACTGATGAAGTTATCTACGATAGCTATCCATAAAAAATACTGTATCCATTATTCGAATGAAATATTGCCCATTCCCGAGCCCATCGAGGTCAGATCATGCTCGAACCATATGGATGCGCCAACGCGAACTCGTGCGATCACGTAACATTGAGAAATTCACCCGTCGTGCATGCAGGCACGCGCGTCACCCCGTAAATCCTCGAAATGGAATCCCCTGTCGCACCAGCCCAGCCACTCCTCTCTTCCTCGCTTCTCTTCGCGAGATCTTTCTTTTCCAGAGTACTCCTTTCTTTCCTGGTAATACCTGCATACGACGTAATCGGTGATCCAGGGAGGTCGGTGCTCCTGATAGCTTCCGCCGCGTCGCGGGCTTTGAAAAAGCTCGCTCTGTTCCGGTGGGTCGGAGACGCGGGGGTGTGTGAGGCAAGAACACCTCGGTCCGTAGAACGCCGCGAAGAGGATGAAGAGAAATGTTCAAAAAGGTCCTGCTGGGATACCCGACCGGGACGAGATTATCGGGCTAAACTGAAATCCGGAAAGGGGACGCTCGCGAACGAACCGTCCTACGCTAGGTGTCCCCGTTTACTCTTCCGGTTCTCGCGCTGTTTGTCGGCTGGGCTTATCTCCTTCGCGAGGCTAGGCTGGTCTTTTTACATCCCGGTCTGTTCGAAAGATCTCCGTTTCCGTCGCTCAGTATTCCTTTGCGGCTCTCGTTTCTTCTATCGTGATTCTTAGTTTCAGTATTCGAACATGACAATAATTTTATAGTAGCGAGGTGAGTTTAGAGATTCGCGACAGCAAGTAATGTAAGACTCGTAGGTCTTCGTTGTTACGTGCTTTGTAAGTTTAATTCGATTTCCTTTGGGGAAACATCCATCTTGGATTCCTGTCGGTTGAATTTCTTCCTCCCCGAATCTAATATTCGAAAATGGCCTACATTACCGAGTAGCCTGCTAAAAACACTGACCCCCTAGGTATTTACCGCGCAACCCTCTTTCTTCGTCGTTGCACAGTTCTAGCGCACCCCTTCGGCGTTTACTATCGATAAAAAGAAAACATAGCTGCACACAGTAAACGAATCGAGACACAAAAGCCTTACACGCCCCGCAGGAGAGAGAAACCGAAATTTCCATCGTGACGCGTACCAGCGATGTTCACCGCCGCCGAGGCAACGTCGACATAAAAAAAAAAAAAAAAGGAGGATGGCTGTCGATGGAATCGATGAAATCCATTCTCTGGCGCGTAGCCGACTTCTGGTGGTAGCAGCCGTGCACGGTTGATTCGTTTTTGAATGAAACTTTTGGCGGGAGCTGGATTAAAATCTCGCCGAGACTGGGGTGAAGGTGTTAGAGTCAGGCAGACATGGAGTTGCGGCGGGAAGTTTCCGAGTCTCGTAAAAAAGAGCTCGTAAACCGGTACGCCAAGGGAAAAGCGCTCCTCGAAGCCGCCGCCAGCCGAGGTTTCAGTCTCGAAAGTTTATTAACCGCTTGTGTGGATTCCGTGACGAAGAAAAAAGCGTAACGATCACCGAGCAACGAATAAATTTCACGGAATAATATTTACAGGTACCGCGCGAAACTGTTGTCCCGAAGAAATTAATAGCCAAGCGCCGGTCTTGTTAAGTTAATTAATCGCGAAGTATCGGTAGAGTTCCTCCCCCGCGAATTTGATTTCAAAGCGATCCTCCCGACATAGCTTCCGCATTTATAGAATTTAATCCGAAAGCAGACGGTATCTTCGGAGAAACCGACTGCGTGTTCTCAAACTCGGGAGTCTTCCTTCCATCACCCCAAAACCTAATTACCTCGGCTGACTGTGTACGGCCCTGGAACCCTCTCGAAGGGAGTAAAGGCTGCAGGGAATACGCCATCGGTTCGACAAGACCTAACTAGACACCCTTCTTGTACCGGCTAGCCGACCCGACGATAATACTTAGAACAGAGCTCTTGTCTTCCCGTAGTCTATCAGCTATTCCTTTGGAAACACTGCGTTTCGGTTAACGAAATTGCTCAGTTTCCACGAGATGTCGATCATGTACCGCACCATTCGAAGCTATTCTATAGTTACAATCCCTCTCATGCATAACGTTACCACGAACAAATATTAATATCTTTATACATCTTCTATATAACTTATACATATATGCATCTAGATCTCCGATTCGAACGTCAATGTCGCCCTTATAACACGAGCAAGCCGTGCTACCAACCATTTCGTTGGCGCTCAATCTCGGTTACGTTGGCTAACGTGCACCCGCATTTATCATTTCTTGAATGTGTACGTTTCCGTAGCGGTTTTTCCTTTTGCGGAAACCGCGAGGGCCGACAAGTCGCGCGATAAGACGCGCGCTCCGCAGTCGTGGCTAAACGACAGCGGTCTCGACCATCTAAACCGTGGTAGTAGGGGTCGTTCGAAATGGAACGGGGGAGGAGGAGAGGATAGGGTGTCAGGGGTGAAATGGACGAGGGACGCCGTGGGACGCAGAGGGGTTGCTGGTAGTGTGTATTGATCGAGCTAGAAGAAGAGCACCCCCGATTCTACTGTACTTCGTACGGACGCCCACGTACGCGGTGTTTCCCTCGTATACGACTCTTTCTTCTTACATCGCGTTTCTTTTTCATTTCACCCTCGTCGTCCCCTGTTCCCCTGCACCACCGTCGCGACACGGTTCGGTCACGCTTCTTTCCCACCTGCGAATGTCACCTAGAGGCGTAACAAATTACTCGACGACCGTCAACGCGTTAATGTCCTGCTATGTAATTCAGTTTGGCGTCCTTTAGCGTCTCCCGGGAAAACGGCGGAGGCCACCGAGATTCGGTAATCCGGATCGAACGGTGATCGATGGCCAATCGATAATTAAGTCGCGGAGTTTGGCGCAGAACTTCCAAGGTCAGCCGGAGCAGCTGGCCAAGTCGAGCGTTTTGCTGAAAAGTACCTTTAATAGTTTCTCATGAAGCCGCGCCATGGGAGACTAATGACGATTATTTCGGAGGGAAAAGGGATCCGTCTACTTGTTTGACCCAGATCCCAACTGGGACCTTTCTTTCGTCGAACTACTTTAACAGACTCGGACTTTCTGATCGCGAAAATACTCTTTCCGAGCCTAATGGCCTAAATGAGACGTTCCGAATGCTGAGAAAATTCTTCTCGAATTTAATGCTCCGGGTATTTAGTCTGTGGTCGAGTCTATTATATCTTAGATCTACTGTTCCACGTGGATATTATTGGTCATGATCAATCATTGTTTGCTGATCGTACTATCGTTCCAAGCTCTTCCAGCAATTAGCAATTCAAATTCACGATTTCTTTATCGAGTCACGTTCGGTCAATAGTCATCTCCTCGAAGAACCTCTCGGCAAATCGTGACTCGAGAAACCGGATGGTTTTCTTGGCAGGATCAACAGACTAGTTACGCCGAACGAAATACTTAATTTCCATCGATATCCGGCACGGTCCTCCAGAAATTGCATATGCCGTAATCATGGTTGCGGCAGACAGAGAACTTGCGGTGTAATTTACGGTTCAGCCAGGTGCGTCAGAAGTTGCTCACCTTACGACCTAATTGGGTTTAATTACACCTCGCTGAAAGTTACGGCGGTGGCGTGCGACTCTATATCGGGTGGGTTACAATTACGAGCCCCGGACAGCTGATTTCTGTTACCGCGATCTGGCTTATTACGCAGACGTCTACGATCCCTCGAGCCCGCAGCGATCGAAGTCAGGCTTTCCCGAGGTGATCGCGGGCATAACGATCCGTATGAATATTTTCGCAATTGCCCGCCTC
This sequence comes from Hylaeus anthracinus, assembly GCF_026225885.1. Classification (NCBI taxonomy): domain Eukaryota; kingdom Metazoa; phylum Arthropoda; class Insecta; order Hymenoptera; family Colletidae; genus Hylaeus; species Hylaeus anthracinus. The sequence goes on from NW_026534337.1 coordinate 15,003,729, forward strand.
CGACTCGTCGAGGCTGAAACATTCGCACACCGGATAAGCGATCGGTCGTTTGGCGCGAGCCTCTCGCGCTGATCGCAAACAGGGCAAATAGGTTGCTTAATCGATCAGCGTGGCAGTCCTTTAATGCAATTGAATTCTCGCTTTGATCAGCTCGGATCTTGATTCTGAAACCTAATGGTACTCGAGCGAAATGGAATGTTGAACTTCTGTTAGAGAATCAACGAGCATCCACGTGTGCTGCATTGGATTATCGAATACAATTACATGCGACGCTAATTGTCGCGGGCGTGGAAGGGTAAATGTATCACAGGGGAGGATGATAGGCGCTGGGATGAATTACGGGTTTCATTGGATCAGACAATTCAGTCAATCTTTACGAGACCTGGATTAAAATTTTCGACGTCGAAACCATCCTAACAACGTTTCTCCGCGTGAAAAAGAAACTAAATATTGTTACGCTCCCGGCTCGCGCAATGTTCACAGTGCCTCTTGGACCTCTAAGCCGTATTTCCGTGACTTACATTCTGACAGGCACGCCTCGAGAACATAATAAGAGACTCGGGAACAGAATCTAAACGCGCGAAACATTGCCTGGAAGTTGCGCTAAGTTTGCAGAGAACCGAGGAAACGTTCTTGGCTACCGAAGCGAAGCGTCTCCGCGCTTCGAGCGATGTTTGTGAATAGCGAAACAGTTCAACCAACCGAAACGGAATGGTGCAAGGGAATAATCGAAACTTGTAGATAATCGATGGAGAATCTCTGAGAGTTATCGGAATTAATCCATCGACGAAGAAACGCACCGTCACATCCTCGCTCCACGAATATTGGATGCTTCCTCTTATCTAAATGAAATATTCCAAGTGGCTAATCAGATTTAATCAACAAAAATCTTCGTCTTTCACCTTCCTTCAGATGCTCCAAATATCCATCATAGTTGATTCCTCCTCGAGTCTGATGCACCAGCCTTTGTCGTATAACGTAAATGTACGTTCGGTCCGGGATTAAAATGTAATCCTTTCATATATTCTAAGGGCCAGTATCTAGACTTGAGAGCCGCGCCAGATTCCACCCGAAGGTTTTTTACATTTCATCGAGGCAAGTACTTTGAGTCTTCGTTTAAACTCTAGTCTCGAGCATTTGTAAGGAGTTTTGCTCTCGGGTCCTTTCTAACTGGTGAAGTTTATCGCCATCGGCAATACCAGGGAAGGGACCCCTCGCGCAAAGGAACAATCGACCGTCGCCAAAGTTGTCGCGACGACAATAATCAATAGAGAAATTCCTGGCGAAGGTATTCGGATCGATCGATCCGGCGTCCGCGGTCCAACCGCATTTATGCACAGTGCCTTCCTCCCCCGCGACTTCTGGCGAATTTCCAAGCTTCTGCTCGTGCCGTTGCTAACCCACATATTTGCTGAAAACGGTGTTATGAAGCTGTCGGCACTGGACCGCGCGAAACCTCGCGCCTTCCTCCCGCTTCTCGCGTTCCTAGCCTCTTTTCCTCTGTTTTCGCCAAGAACCGCCACTCTTCTCTGTCTCCTCCACTCTGCTCTCGTTCCAGCGTCGTTCTTCTCGGTGCTTCCAACTCCTCTCAAAAGGAGTCTTTCTTGCAAAATGAAAACACGAGACGTCGGCACGCGTCCCAAAGAGAACCGTTCCAACACGGTGAACGCTCCAGTCAAAGCGGAATCGCGATGAGATAACATTTTTATAACCGGGAACAGTCGCTCTTTTCAGGGCTCCGCGAGCATTCATTGCTTCTGGAACACGTGGAGCTTCTCGATACGGTAGTACCTTACGCTTTTGATGAGTTACGCTTCTGATTCGTTGCAGCGAAAATGCTGCATACCGTGGACCAGTTAGCGACGCGAGCGAGAAATTATCGAGTCCGTTACGAGAAGTAATTATCAGTTTCGTTTAGTATTACAAAGTTAAAGAATCCTTATTACTATGCATTTGTTAACCGTCGGGTCCTCTGTCCCAAGCCTCCGGTAATTAACCAGACATTAGTGTAACAAGGTAACCGTTCTGTTCAGCGAACAACAGCACGGTAAACGTAAGTTTACCGTCTGTCTGGACGAGCGTATGCACGTTTGCCTAAGGACGGCTCTGGTTCAGCGCGAAACACGTCATCGCCTTTCGTTGTTCTCGGTACACGGTGCAGTTTCATCGCTTGACGGACATCGTGACGTATCGCTGTGATTCCGCTCGCTGTGAAATTTAATATCGACGGGGCGAAGACCCTGACAGTCCTCTAGTCATCTTAAAATATGATTCAACTCGAGGGAGAAGAGGGATTCGTGTCGTTCGGCTCGGGGACAAGGGCCTGGATAAAGGATCGAGTTTCCAGCTGTCAAAAGCAATCAGGAATCCCTTCCGAATAATCTGTCTTTTCCTTTCCTCGTATCCGTGGTACGCGGTGAATTAATAACCCATCGACTTCTGGTAACAACTCTCGTCGACGTCAAGACGTTGTCTAATTGAATCTCCTTGTTTGGAAGACAAATATGTCCTCCAGCGAACGATGCGCTTGTACACACAACATCACAGGCATAATTGAGCAGGGTCCCCAGCACGAGAATGCGAAACAAGTTTCCCATGAATCTTTATGAACTGTCAGGGCCTGAATAATATACGTCTGTATGAAATTTCTTGGTCTAACGAGCCCTGGGATCAATAATCCACATATTTTACATCGGTAAGTTCTTCGGAGACAATCCTTGCGACTATAAATTTTTCTAGAATCCCATCGGAAGAGGTCGACAACGCCCAAGACTGCGGATAGGATGTAATTGACCTCCGAGGATCCTTCATAATCCTTCACGGTCGTTCTTGCTGGAATCGATCCACTACCTGTGCAAGGATCAATGGCTCCCATCTTCTTTTTCCCCGAGCTACTAGTCTCCACAAAGAGAACGCTATGACGCTGCAGAATTTCTTGAACAACGAACGGTTATAAATCACACGAGGAGGACAAGGACTCCCTGTCAGAGTCCGCTCGTCATCGGCGAATTTTTTGATAAGGTTTCCAAGGGGTGATCGCGAATCGAAAGCTCCTCGTTCTAGGCTTCCGAAAGAACCTTTCAAAGACTGGACCGAACGATGCTCAGGAGAACCGAACCGGGCGTTAGTCAGCAAACCGCTCGGCTAATCCCTTAATTACTTCGACATGGTTAGCGACCCTGTACTAACCACGTCGGTGCCTGGCTCCGTTCCCCGGTCGTTAATTAAAATGGCACTTCCTTGCAGCCGCGTAATTTCGACGGCGGCTGCACGTTGCGCCGCCGTGACGGTTTGTTAAGTTTGTCTTTAAACGCCGCACTCGCTTGGCGCAAAATTTATATCGGCGACAACGTCTTCGCTGTTTGCTCGTATCCAGGACTTCCAGACTTCTTGCTTCTGGAACTTCGTTTATCGCCGTTCGTTTGCCAAACGAAGAAAGCACGTGACGCTCGGGGGATCGAAATTTTTCAAACTCGAGTTCTTTCTGCTCGCTGATCGATCGTTCCCTATTTAATTCACTTTAATATTCCGGCGGTTATTTCCAGACGGTCGATCGGGAGGGACGTTTCTTTCGCAGAACTTGCGCAACGAAAGCCAGAAATGGAAGCTGTCAGATGCAATCGTGCTTTTGTAACCGGTCTCCCTGAATTTGTGACCGTAGTTCTCCCGAGATTTCGCGATTCGAGGATGTCGGAGTTTTGCGTAAGAACTTTCGACGAATTTCAAAGTACGCATCAGGGGTTGCATTACACGGTAACGGAGACGAGGAGAATTCTCACGAATTCCTGGAGCGTTGACATCGCTCCCCGGGAAACCGTGTAATCAGAAAACTTGGGAAATTTTCCCAGGGAATTTCCGGGAATTTCAGGGTTTGCGTTAGGGATATACGATATTAGCGGGGGATGACGCGAATGTCTGCAGATTCCCAGAACTATGACGTCGTTCGAAAGGAATCTCGTGGTTTGTAAATTTTGCAAGCAAATCGAATTTTTTTGGATGACGCGGACGAAAGAGTGGAGGGACGTTCGAGCAATTCTGGGAAAATGACATCGATTTCCAGGAAGTCCTCCCGGCGAAACTCTCGCAGCTCTTTCGAGAATGTTCGGGGGAAATTGAATTTTTGTATCGTGGATATATTGCGATAGTTTTCAGTCCGCAGAGATGGACGCCATATTCTTGGAATCGCTGTCGATATTTTCCATGAAACAGCAATCCCTTCGATAGAAACAAACTGTAGACAACACACGATTCCATCTAGCTGGACGCACGAAAGGGTTTCTCTATTCTTAAGCACGAAGTTCTACAAGATTCACGTATAGAATACGAGATGGAACCTATCGCGTGTTGGCGTGATTACCTTTCGAGCTCGTTACAAATTCTACGAAACTTGGACTATACAAATGTCGGACATACGGCTGAAACGCATAAATCGCGATTTAATAATGTAAAACGCAACCAGCGAGCAGTTATCCTTTCAGATCATTATTGCCCCAGTTTCATGACTTTATAATTGTCGCATCAATATGATAATGTAAATACTGCTATTTCGAGCAACGTGCTACGCACGGCGCTGGTTAAATATTCATAGCAATACATCAATCTAATAATACGAAATAAACTATCGCCGAGAAGGAAATCTATCCTTCGTCACGGTTTGAGGATCGATCGGCTCAATCTTAATATAGCAGAATCTTCGTTATCCGAACTACTGGCAAGCCACAAGTGTTGAAAAACTCTCGATGGTCTCGTGCCATCGTTCTTTTATATTTCGTGCTTTTCAAAGAGCTTCGAGTTGCTCTATTCTATTGCTCTGGTATCTCGTCATACTTGAGATAGGAGGTTCGTGTAACGAAAGATTCAGCGGTTCGGGTAATGGAGATTCCATCACGGTTTAATCTGCAATCGCGCCTGGAGTAGACACAGAGAGCGCGCCTAATCGACTGCGATTCCATCGTGACGGGGCGAAGTGACGACGGTCATCAGCAATCGATTCTCTTTGTAATGCGTGTTGGGTGACGTGCTGATTCAGGTACGGCAGCGAGGGTGTTGCAGAGTCCGCTCTGGTCGACGACACCCTCAACGGAAATCCTCGGTCGTCGTCGCCGTCGTCTTCCTCCTCGATTCTGCCTCCCCTTCAGTCAGGACCCGCGGACTCGATCGACGCTACAGAACTGTCCGGGTCGAGAAAGTACGTACGACCACAGAGTCTCGGTTCGTACCCTCCTCTGAACCAGGGGTCGGCAAACTGTAGACCACGTTCGATCTTTGGATCGAATACACCTCGTGGTTTTTAAATAAATTTAAATACAATAAAGCAACTTTATTTCACTGGATAAGATCGTTGCATGTGTTGCTTTCAGGTTTCCTTTTTTGATCGCAGGATTCCCACGTAGAAAAAATTGTACTCGTAACGTCAAAGCAAACTATGATTTTCAAATAGGAGAAATAAATATAGATACAAGTAAAGTCTAAAACATCTACGAATCGACCCAAGAACAAGTTTGCCGATCCTTGCTCCGGATGGTTGCACCGTTTTGTCTAACAGTTGTTGCTTCACATATTTGTTATTGTTGTTGTTGCTATTGTTGCTATTACCGTTGTAACTAACCGTTGGGGCGTTATCGCCCCCTCGACTGATTTAACGAGCGCAGACCAGTATCTCCTGTCTCTCTAATCGCGTGCTTTTGTAGGCGATCGTTGCTCCTCGCTGCCGCGAAGCTGCTCCGTAGGAAACTCGAGTTGTTGTTGCTTATCTTTGTACCACCCCTTCCCCCGTCCCGTACCGCAGTATTGTAAAGTTGTGGCCGCGGACGCGTCGAGGATTGCATGCAGTTGCGAAGGTTTCGTACGAGACGGTTGCTCGATAGTACGCGAAACCGCGCGTTTGTTCAAACGTTTACGATACCGTTGTTTGTCTTCTGATTCAATCAGAACACCGCCTAAAGACACGAACGTGGAATAAGAAAAACGCGGAGCGAGATGAACGCGAGACCTAAAGATCGCAAGTTCGGAAGTTGCGATGTTAAAGGGTTTCGTGCACCTAGTTGAAAATTGTTGTTGCTTACAAAACGAATATATAGTCAAATCTTTGCTGAAACGACCGACAAAATTAAAGCTTGTTTGTCACACGATGCTCGAGCACACGCGAGAGTTCAGCTTCCGACTTTAATCAATTGTAAAAAGGAAAAATTGAATTTTTCTCGTGGCTGTACCACAGACTGACTTTTTCCCTTTCGTCGAAAAAGGTCGAATAAAGATTCTCCGCTTTCTGGTAGACCCGTCTCTTCACGGTGCTCGCATTAGAAAGTAAAACTGACTTATCTCGGGTGTACGTCGATCTTTCAGCCGCGCCTTTGACGTCAGAGAGTAGGCGCTTGGAAGAAAAGATTTTATTCCGCTGGTCGATCATACTCGGAATCGACGCCTTCCAAAGTAGAACCATCCTAGAAACGTTTCGCTGACGATGCACTGCTTTTTGTACGATTTTCGAGTAGAACTTGTTATCCATCCGCGTAGACAATATAATTTGGAGTATTACTGGCTGCTAGTTTCGCCATGCAAACTTGATATCACCTAGCGATTTCTGCTCTCTCTTTCTCTCTCGCTTGGCACGATGCTCACGAACCAGAGATGGACAAAATTCTTATCCGGATAACGACGGAAAAGACAGCTCGCTCGAATAAATTGCCGTACGCTGCCTTTATCAAGTTACCTATTATTATCTATTATTTTGCCCATCTCTGTCGCGATAGATGCGCCAGTAAATAGTCTCTATGAGGCTCAATCAGGGAACGAATACGATTCGTCACTGTCGATGCACGTCGACGCGTGATCGATAAAACTTTACGAGCCACTTCGATGGAGCCAAGTACACGCGTTAGAACCGATTTGTCATGCTCGATGCGTCGTCAACGACGATAAGTAAATGTTAACGACAACGAGGACGCGCGAGGCTTCTCTGATCGACGTCGAGCGACGTCGCGATGAATAGTGCTTGCTCGACGCGTTCGTCCTTCGCGTTCTATTTAACTCTAGTATGACCTACTGCTTTTACACAAGTAGCTACGAATCTCCAGGTTTGCGACGAAACTTGTTAACTCGTAGACGACCACGCTAGAGTCCATCGGGGACCCAATCTCTCTGTGCGTTCGCATAACTAGTAAACGCGTTGATACTAATGTCGTTCGCTGAAGGAACTCTCAGCGCGCGGTGTCATTCGTTGGGGTCCATTATAAAGTCCATTGTATACTTGGCGTGGAACAAAATCGCGAGGTCGTCTAAGAGTTAAGTACTATCAACGATCATTGTAAGGATCGTGACGAGAGATTTCGGGACGCGTCGCGATAATTTCGTGCCCTGGATATTACAGTTACTGCGAGAAACCGGATAACGAGACGACAGAGATGGGCGGCGTTCCGCGCGTCGAGGGTGGACTGAACAGCGAATTGTACGCGGTCCCTGTGAAACGAAGGCAGCCCAAGGATCAAAAGAACAATGCCACTCAGCAGAACAATGCCCAGGAGAAGCCGTCGGAGGTGGATTCCACCGACTCCGAGGACAAAGACGAGAATCTGCCACCTGGATGGCAAAAACACGAGGGTGGGTATCGACGAATCGAGCCGGCGATATACAGGGTGGCTCGCACAAGCCTTCCCCATCTTAAATTACTCGCGAATCCTCTTTTCATCGACGATTTCCAACTTACTATTTATTTTGTCGAAGTTATAGGGAATGAAGCAGTATCAATCTCTCTAAGCCCCGTGCAAAAACTTTAAGATGTAACGAAATGCAATGAGAATAAAAGTAAAATATAACCCGTGTAATCTTTGGTCAATCAGAGAGTATCGAGTCTCGCGAAGTCGATGAACGATCGAATTCTCTTTCAGACGAAAATGGTCCCTATTATTGGCACGTGAAAAGCGGCAACATACAGAGGGAACCTCCGGAAGCCCCGCCGCACTCCAAGAGGGAGTCTCGCAGGAGCCTCATCAAAGACAACGACAGCGTGAGTAGAACGAAAGAACGATAGAATGAATATTTCGTGTGCTCACGAACGAAATTTCTGCAGATAAACAATTTCCACACTCTGACCGGTATGGTGAACACCGTGACCCGCAGCAACACGAGTTCCGCTCTGGATCAGGAGCTGGAGAACAAAAGAAAAGTGGAACTGGCTCTCAAGTAAGATTCCAGTTTCTTTAACGGTTATTTCTCTACGTTGTACAGATTTAACATTAATAATAATAACAGGCGAAGGAGCTACCCAGCAAGAGCAGACTCCGAAGGCAGAGACAAGCCGATCAGATTCGCCGTGCGCTCCCTTGGATGGACAGAAATCGCTGAAGAGGATCTGACGCCCGAAAGGAGCAGCAAGGCTGTCAATAAATGCATCGTGGACTTGTCCCTCGGCAGAAACGATCTCCTGGACGTCGTTGGACGATGGGGCGACGTCAGTATCGACTGGATATTCGATTCAAGTAACTTTGTTAGGAAAATAAAATTGTACACGTGGAATTTGTCTCTTTCCAGGGCAAAGACCTGTTCATGGATCTGGACGAAGGCGCTTTGAAGCTGATAGACCCGGAGAACCTCACCGTCCTCAACACACAACCGATTCACACAGTCAGGGTGTGGGGTGTTGGCAGAGATCACTGCCGGTAAGTGACTTTGAATGTTTAAAAGCCTTTTCGAAAAGATTGAATTGCTTTCGATAACATATCTATCATTCCTTTCATGACTCGCCCTCCTGGACGGCCTCCACAGCGAAAGGTAATTTCACTGGTCAAACACTGCGAATGTTGACGTTTGTTCAGCCTTTGCGATGCATTAAGTTGATACCTAAGTTCGTGCCGCTTCGCGGAACTTTACCATGAAAAATGTTATTTCTTTCTCCTTTATAATACAGCTTTCGATTATTCCTTTCGAGGCAAACTTCCGTTGAAAATAAAACGGCACGCACTTATAGATCGACTTAACGCTAAAGTATCCATGAAACTTCTTTCTCAGGGACTTTGCTTACGTGGCGAGAGACCGATCGACCCGGAAACACATGTGCCACGTGTTCCGTTGCGACATACCGGCGCGCACGATCGCGAACACGCTTCGAGACATTTGCAAGAAGATCATGATCGAGCGATCGCAGCACCAGAATCTCGCGAAACCGGTGGACGTCAACGGGCGAACGAGTCTGGCCACGAGACCCACCAACTTGCCCACGGAACATCGACGTTTTCATAGAAACGGACAAGCACTAGTCAGTGAGTAGTCGAGCGGGATCTAGTTAGAAGTAGATTCGTTATGGAAACGTATATTCGGTTAACCGTTTTTAACTTGCTCCTCAGCGCAATCGTTTCCTACGCCTATGGAAGAACCGAAGAAGGTGCTGCGAGCGCAATATCTTGGATCCATGCAGGTTTCACAGGCGACCGGTATGGAGGTCCTGAACGACGCGATAGATCATATCGTAACCAACACGCCTATCAATCAATGGCGAAACGTGAACGTCGCTGTCGCGCCCAGCATGATTTCCATCCTTACACCAAACGTAAGTGGACCGAGAGACCCTTCTATCATCGGTTCTAAATTCTTTTCTCAATTGGCATACCTTACAGGAGGACAAGCTGATCACCGAATGTCGAGTACGTTACTTGTCATTCTTGGGTATCGGTCAGAACGTGAAACAGTGCGCTTTCATAATGCACACCGCGCAAGATCTCTTCATCGCACACGTCTTCAACTGCGAGCCCAGCAGCGGCGCCCTTTGCAAAACCATCGAAGCCGCCTGCAAGGTAATTAATTTGTTAGGTAGGGTAACTAGTACTAGTTGGCTAGTTCAGGGGTTGTCTGAGGTAAAACTCTGCAGGAAGCTGCGAGCCAGAAGAAAGTTTGGAAACACTGAACTAGTCGCCGGTTCTCTATTCGCAAGACGTTAGACCAAAGTCACAATTTAATTCTGTCCGTTTGTCTGCGCAGTTGAGGTACCAGAAATGTTTAGACGCACACCCGCAGGGCTTCAGAAGCGCCAGCAGCCTGAACACTCCCAGCGGTAGGGGTCTCGGCGCCACCCTGAAATCGCTGGTTGGCTCTCTGACTGGACGTAGAAATAAGCAGGGTGAGTCCTGAGACGAGGCTCTCTCGCTGCAGGTAAATGATCACGCTCAGCCGTTAAAGTATACAAGAGAAATTCGGCAGCACGATGAGAATCATTAAGTACAGTTCTCGAGGTCCACGTGTTAGGGGTTGAAGAATCATAGTGTACTCGTCGAAGCACAGTCGATCGTCCTCGCGTAAAAATTCATGCGCATGTAATCACCCAAATCAGCCTACCGTCGCGTCCAAGAGTACCGACGAGTTCACGATGACCTCTTCGACCCACGATACCGTCGCCAATTCGAGCAGAACCACCTGTGTTCTAGTCGATGTGTTCGCCGGTTGCGCAGGAACTGTGGCCGCTGCCTGCTGAGCGAGAGGTGATCAGACACAGACATCTGCAGTCGCCCATGACCTTGAAATACTTTAGCGGATCACCACCCAGCGCGTCTCTGAGGTCGCTCCTATCGCCCTCTCTGGACAACCGGCGTATTCAGCTCGCCCGTTGGGAGAGCAATCCTTAAAGCTGGGATTGGACCGTGCGGCTACCCGAAACCTGGGTCAAAGAAACGGAGAAACTAAGAGAGATTCAATTCTTACCGGTTAACGACTGAATCGTGAATTCTGCAGAGTGCTATACTAATCACCACAGCTATAGTGGACTACGCTTACGTGTGTCGATATGATGTTATGTATGTTAAACGCAGTGTCCGACAAAAATGAAAAGATAAAAAATATAATGACGAGGGAACGGCCACGAGATCGGAAGCACGATTACTCGTCCAGGATCGTAGCGTCCGCTTCGACGAACTCGTACCACCGTTCGGTAGCCTCCGGAAGGAGCTAGCCGCGGAATGGCGAACGGTCGGGACGGACGGAGCGTCCCTTGCGAAAGAGAGGAATAATATAGCAAAGAAGCGAATTTGTATATACGGGGTGGTAATTATCGCGCTAAATCTAGTAGATTCGCTGGATTGCGAAGGGAAGATTCAGGAGGAATGAAAGGGGAACGGTGTGCCAGTGTTTCGGAATGATTGATGTAGCGTTCTTAGCGTATCCACGCGGCATTCGATGATTAAGCATGAAACAGAAGTAACAAAAAGCTATAGGGAGCTTAAATGTATAACTTAACGTGTGTGTATTTCTCGGGTGTACAGATTAGAGAAGCGAGACGAGGATGACCAGCCCACACGAACCTAACACGCGACACGTAATTTGTAGATGACACGCATAGAGAGATATCCACGCGACAGAACACGTTCACAAGCGTACAAGACATCACACACGCATACACACACACACACATAGACACACATAGACGACGGACAGGCAGGTAATAGGAGTTTATTTTTTATGGCGAACTATAGAAGAGCTTGCACCTTGCGAAACAAAGGGGATATATAATACGACGAAATGTTAGCGCGACCGTCCTTCGAATCCATGGGGAAGGAGGGATCTAGAGATGAAAGAACTAGTAACGATCTTGACACGCAATAATACAATATTATCGTGCGCACAATCGCCGTGCAATAATAGCTAATGTCTATGCAAACGATTATTACCTTGATCGTTGCTCAAAGGTGTAACGAATCGTTGAAATTAATCGACGCTGAACGCTATCACGCTGATGTTGCAACTTTTAACGAGTACAGAGTACTGGGAAGAGACTAACTTGTTCGCGAAGCATAGTCGCCCGCGACATTATTCTCCAAATGCTCGCCGATATGCCTAACGTCGATCGATCGCTTAGGAATCAACCAGTGAATCATCATCGCGCACCGTTTTCCCTCCCCTTGGTTTTCTATCGGTAGCTCCCCGGCAGAGATGAGCAGAATCGTGTAGCGTTCTTCGTTCGAGAATGCAAATATTCAAATTTGATTCGAACAAAGTTCTATCCATTTCTGCTCTCCAAGCAGTTTGCACGCTGATGTTTTGCAGCGATCAACGCAAGTTGTACAGAGAAACGAAGACGATTCGTCCGATCCCCGATTATTTTCGTACGATAGTAGCTAATCGATGTCATACCTATTTTGCAACTGATTGGAACGACTGTTGACGTAAACGGCTACCATTGTCCTCAAGGATTCGCGTCGATGCCGAGGCTTTTGGGTGGAAGCAAAAGACTTTGGCCGCTCAAGGACGAATTCTACTTCACAGAGGATCACCGAAAAGTGTTTGGATGATAGAGAAGGTACTGGAAATTGTAGAAGTGGAGGGTTTCTCGTCAAGAGAAGTGACCTCGAGCGGTCAAAATCATACGTCTTGACTGTAATCGCGATGCCAACGCTTTCGAACAGGTCGTTTAGGCAACAAGGTATCAGCAAAAGAGCTATTAGAACGCAGCATCAAGGGTTCTCCGTGGGGGAGGGGGGTCTCTCGCTCGCAGCAGATCCTCGTCCACAAGAGGACGGTCGCGTCGTGGGAGCCATCGTCATTGCGAAAGATACAAAGTTGCGCGGGACCCAGAACGAAGAGATATTTCTATGTAGCGTTTAAATAAGAAGAGTGGCGAAAGGTAGGCGAACTTGAATGGAGTGAGCGTGCGTGTGAGAGGGTAAAAGGACCTTGTGTGCTTGGGGTTAGGTGCTCGAAGAGGTAATCCTCTCGCGAGAGAGATTGTATCTAGATGTGGATGTAGCCGAAGATAGTGCGGCGAAGATGGATCATTATTTGTACATAAATACGCGTTACGAGGATCAGCCGCCTTTTACCACGAGTAAACGCCTCGTCCCTATGGCTGAATGCTATGCAGACTTACCGCGTGTAAAGGCTATTCGACACCGGAAGTGGCCCAAGTCCTGAGTGGCGCCAGTAACATTTAAACGAGGACCGCCTGCATATCTCGAAAGGGAACGTCCTCGAGGACAACCGAACGTCGCATGGGGAAATTTCCTTTCGATCCGCCGCTTCGGATTTCCTTTCACCTGTAACTTTTTTCTGTTCCCTCCGTTTATATCTGGTCAGTCTCAATCTCAACGCGGGTAGGCTTGAGAACCGTGTCACGAACAATAAATTAACAAAACGTCGCGCGACGAGGCCTCCCATGCGACCCACGCTCGAATGCCAGTTTCACACGAACGGTCACCCAAGCCGACGTTTCCTCTGCTATCGATATCATCGTTGACGCGATATCTTGCTTTGATAATATACGTATATTTGAATTTATATCAACGTCAGGTCGAACGAGAGCGATCAGGGGTGGCATGCGACAGCCTCAAGGCGTGTGATCACGAATGGGCAAAATTCTTAATCTGGACAAACATTTCGAATAACGAGTAAATAGTAAACAACTTCTGATGCGTCATCCGTTCGATAAAAACTAATATTGAATATGATTGAAATTATATTGCATGTTGAACAAATAAAAAGAAAAAAAAAAAAAGAAAAGTTATCCGAAGACACTATTCCATTGAACGAACGCCGCGAATAAATCGCTGTACGGTGTTTTAATTCGTCGTTTGTTATTCGAATAAAATTTTGCCCATCTTTGGTCGTGAATGTAAATATTATATACATTTGTGTAGAAATATAAGAGACTAACGAGAAAGACTTCTTCAGGAGACGAGACGCATCGTTGCACCGTCGTCTTGAGCGACGACACACGCTCGGGCGTACGCTAAAAACACACATCCAAACATGTACACACACATATGGAGAGAACAGACACACTAGCACACATACACTCACGAATTGCGCATAGCTTAATTGTCTCCTTAAATGTAGGCGTTGACACATCGCCGGGAGGGACACGAGAGTATCGATAAAAGAAAAAACGAAGCTACCAATCAGCGGGGTTAAAAGAGATGAAAGAGGGTAAAGGAGAAGGGAAGCCACTTGTAACTGACATAGAATAGAGCAAACCTAACTATATTTACTGTGACATGTAATATCCTTAATGAAAAAAAAAAATGCGATCTACTGATAGAAGAGTTGTTCTGCACAAACACGATGCTTCACGATGCTCTCTCTCTCTCTCTCTCTCTCTCTCTCTCTCTCTCTCTCTCTCTGTCTCTATCACTCTATCTTCAAAAAAAAAAAAAAAGGAATAACGTACCTCTCTATACCTTATGGCAATTAAATAATACTCGACTCGATCGTTTCTATGAATCGAGAAATGGAAAATAAAACTTTTCGCGTACCTCGTCACGATTAATCGTCATCGAAACCGGATCATCACCGATCTCACGCATTCATCATTGTTAATTCTATTGTTGTCGCGATCAGTGTCGCGTCGACGAGACGGAGAACGAACGAGGGAAACAAATGGAACAAGTCGCTGTCGTGTCGTCTTGTCGCGTATTAATATAAAATATTCTAAATAAATATTGTTACCGTCGACTACACCGATTAACGAGGATATAAAAAAAAAAAAAAGGAGAAGGAGAGGAAACAATGCTCGCGTGACGATCGCCTTCAATGAGTCGCGCGATCGACGACTGTAAAATGTATGGGGAACGATAAACGTTCGATTTTTAGTCGACGTCATGAATATCGGAACGTCGTTGCTGGGAGGAAGTCAACTGGATTCTATTCGGAAACGGAGAATCTTTTTCGTTCTCCTTTCAGAGATGGGCAGAAAAAGAAACAATACAATATATATATATATATATATAATTCTCATTCTATCTTTGAAGTTTCGATTTCTATTCGAACGAAAACGAATAGAAAACTGTTTATCTTTTACTCGTTATTCGAAATTTGTATCCAGATTGTACTAATCTAGATAAAAATTTCTAATTACGAGTAAAAGATGAACCTCAATTTTCGTCGCGTTTATTGTTCGAATGACATTTGCCCAGCCCTGTGGCCCCTTCGGGATAGAATCTTGCTGCGCGTACCCACGAGACGAGAAACAAATTCTAACGAGCGAGGAGAAATGTATAATCCTAGCGTGGCGTTTCGTAAGGACGTCGCGGACCTGTCGTTTTTAGAATGTACGAAAGGACAAACAAACACTTTGTATGCACCCGCCCCCTCCCCCATTGTTCATGCCCATTTATATTGCGTAGTTGGACCGATCGATAATTATAACGGACGTGAGATACTATTATATATATATATATATTATATTTCATATTATATATTAAATATATATATATATATAATATTTAATATACATATAAATATATATATATATATAAAAGCGACAGAATGAAACTACTGTAACTACACCTGCCTCTTGTGAATAAATGCCTATTTGTTTCTTTTCAAGCTCGTTTTTATTCAAGTCCCAAACTTCTTGAACATCGGATCAGGTGTTTCCTTCGTAAAACAGACTTTTTATTAAATAAATACCTATGTTGTCACAATTGCTCAGCTCGGGAATCATACAGCTACTAATGTACAAAAGACGCTACGTGCGCGCGTTACCGATCCGCGTGCAACCGCTCTGGTATTACTTAACACAGCGATCGTTAATTAAAGCTAACCGTTTCGGACTGGAATGAAAATTGAACGCCGAGCGAAATATCGTCGCGGTCGGCAACCGCGACCCGCGCATAACATTTTCTCTAGCGTTATTGCACTGGCGTGTAAAAGGGCGTAGGGTCGCGGCTGAATCGATCAACTTTCACCGCCAGCCGTAACGTTTTCATCTTTTTACAACTCCCATCGGCGCAACAGTTTTCTGGTCCGCTTGAACGGATGGACGGATGTTAGTAGTTACGTTTCAAAGACTCCAGTAGCTATTAGGATCGCTTCGTCGGTAGTCCACCGACATCCAACTGATAACTTTCTCAAAATTTCTCGTTAACATAAAAGCTAATAGCAAAGTATGAAAGAATAAAAATTAATATGATTATTAACAGTTCGGATTTTTTTACAAAATAAATAACACATAAATAAACGATAAATCCATGACTAAAATTTGGAAGTAACTAATTCGTTCGACTACCGCCGAAGTGATCCTACGCGTTTAGATTCGAAAAATACAAGAACGCGAAAACAAAAGCATTCTCTCGTGCATGCTTAATCGATGTGATCGATTCTTTTTTTCTAATCAAGTTTCTGTTCATCGGCGACGGGCAATAGCGCCGTAACGTCATAAATGCGACCGTTGAATTCACCGTAACAGTCATAAAATATCCATATCACAATCAACGATAACAAAATTTCACTTTCTCGTAAACCTAACGTAAGACACGGGTCTATCACAAACGGCGTTGGATTTGCAGCCCCACGACTTCCTTCGGGCCGCCTCGAATCTCGCCAGATAACAGAAAAACAATCGGCATGTCCGTCAGTTTCTCTCAAACGCATCACTCGCGATACTAGCAAGTTTGAACCCGCGAACCAGAAGAGATCTTTACGAGTTGACGCTACTTAGAGATCGTTCTTGCAAAGGTAACGAGCCCGTACCGCGATTACCGGAATGACCAGTCGCTCTTCAAACATCAGCGCGAAGGGAAAACAAGCGCTTAGGTACGTTTCGCTACAACCAACCGCTTCGAAGGCTCGAGCTGACCGATTTACTCTTCGCTTTCCTTCCTAGATGCATTCGTCTCGCATTAGAGAAGAAATCTCTTTCCTCGCTTCAGACCCCAGCACGTCGGAATGGACTGCACACTCCGCGACTCTCCACGCGATTGAAACACCAAAAATCTACCGTCGAGAATTTTATCGAGGTGCCCCCGAAAATATCGCGCATCTTTGAAAATGTCGCGACTCCTCGAATTCGAATCGGCAGTCCCTGAACGCGACCGCGAGGTCAAATGGTCCCCAATTACGTCGACGTCGCGACGTAGACGCAGGAAGAAACCTAGGTCCTTCGAGCGCCAGTCTTCGTCTCTCACCGTGCACCGGTGTCCATTTCATTTCGTTTCACGCCACGAGGACATTCATTTTCGTCAAAAGAAACCGAACATCTTCTTCGACGCGCTACTGCTCCGCTTCTTCCTCGCCGGAGGAACGATTTCCCCGTTGTCGGGGTTTAAGGTGCTGATGGCGTTCGCGAGGGGCGTTAGCTTGCTTCGCACGTGTTCGTCCAACAGGGACTGCATGTCCATCTGCCACTGCTCGAGCTGCTGACTAAGCTCGACCTTTTGCTGGATGGCTTCCATCAGTTGGCTGTTAGCCTGGAGAACGTCTATCCTCGTCCTAGCTAGCTCCACCTCGGCCCTGTTCTTTCTAGCCACCGCTTGATCCCTGACTTTATAAGCCTGGGCCAGGACCTCGTCCTTGGTCAGCTGCGAGTGCTCCATGTCGCCGCGAGCTCTGTCACGTTCCTCTTTCACGCCGCGCAACTCGGCCTCGCACACGCTCAGCTTACTCGTCGTGTCGAGCAGAAGCTCTCCGCGTCTCTTCAGCTCTTCCTGAGTCTGCTTCTGTTGTTCCTTAGCTTGCTCCAGCTCCTCGCGTACCCTGTGGAGCTCCACCGCTAGACCTAATTCTCCAGGAGCTCCCCTTCCGGACATGGCTAAATTATAGACGTCCTCTACGAGGTCCAGCAAAGCACCAGGACAGTTTGCCTGTAAAGAACAGATTAAAGAATTTGTTAAAACGCTACAAATCGCTCGGAGGTTCGTCGACTCTGTTCTTATTGTTATCAAACAATGTACAACGTGGTTTATCGAAAGCAATTTTATGACTCTCCAGACTGCATCGTACGAACTTTGGAGAAAGGACATTCCACGTGCATCGATATTCGTTAGTCGACCGAAACCAACAGCTTTGACGCTGGGCAAGGTGCTACGATTCTTTTCACGCCGAAACCGGTCGCCAAACATCCTGCAGCAAAGCGCAACGGTAGACGGTGGCTCGAAAAAAAAACCAGTCACGCTCGATTCGCAATCTACGATCTCTTGGCACCGATCGGTAGCCCGACCACGTTCGTCGAGATCTGGTGGGCGCTCGAGTGGCCCGGTGCGCGTCTAGGATCATCGGAAACCGGAAATCGGTGAACAAAAGCGGCGAGTTACGCGAGACCCTTACCGAGCTCGGGAGGGTCTCCTGCCCGTTGGTGGTCACCTCCTCTGCATCCGCGGTGTTGTTCACGATCACGAGCATGGACTCGTCGCAGTCGCTCTGCAGCCCCGAGTCGTCTTCCCCTCGTCTCAGGTGAACGCACAGCTCCTTCAAACGCTTCATCGCCCTGGCCACCTCGGAGCGTAGGTCGTCCTGCTCCCCCAGCGAGCTTCCGTTTTCCTCGCATTCCATCTCGACCAGCAGGGACCTCGGGGGTTTTTGTATCGAGTTCGATCTACCTCTTCTTCCTTCCTCGATGACCGCCAACGTCGCCGTTAGCTCGTCCCTGCGAATCGAAACGAATTTAAGTACGTCAAGATAAATGATCCGATGAAAATAGTAAAACGATGGCTTGGTTTGACCCCTTCGTAAACGGGGTTGAACTCGTAGACACGTACCTTTACAAAGAACAGATAGAGAGAAAAAATAGCAACGACAGGGCAAGACATCCAGCGCGGATAGTTTGATCAACGAATAACAGACGTTTGCGCAACGCATTGGCTACCGAATTTAGAACACGATCATTCTTTGGACTAAAGCAAACAGGCGGGGCGCGATTACTGGGCTCGCTAGAGTAGCCGATCGCGGCTGAATGCCACGCGACTGGAAATCCATTCCGTTTCTCGGTTCTCCTCGATCGCCTTGCGCCAGATCGACTTTCCGCGCGTGGGTACAGTGATCGACATCGTAAGTTCTCGTGACCGCCGAGGTTGAACCACGTTTGGCTCGATCTTGCCAAGAGAGTGTCCCGTATGGGCGAGAGTTGATTACTTTGGACCATATATTTCTCGTTAGATTGGCAATGTATTAACTCTTTAAGACTTAACGTAGTAGCTCAAATCTGTAACTTTTACATAGTCTCGTGTGGTCATTAATGGCGACTGTCGGTTACGACAAGAAAAGGAACCAATCCTTGTCCGTCCCGTGCGGGATGGAAAAGTCTCGTATGGGCGTTTGGCGAGTTATCGCGAATCGACGGTGGGTTATCTGAAAATATTAAGCGAGCAGGCATTGAATCGCGTGAACTCACCTCTCCCGTTCGGCCAGTTTCGCCCGGAGTTCCGCCTCGTGACCGAGCCGCTCCAAGGCCGCTGCTCTCTCCTCGGCATCTTCGAGTGCCGCCATCGCCCTCGCCCTCTCCTCCCGCAACTCCAAGGACCTCCTCTCTAATTCTGCTCGTTGCGCGGACACCAGCTGAACCTGGAACAACAAGAAGACCGTTGTTACCGCGTTCGCATTTTATTCGATGCGACTTTGTTTGGCCTCTATCAATCAGCTTAAGAACCGAAGACAACTCCAATTGGATAACACGCGAAAAATAGCGACCCGTGCGTGTTTGTTAACCTTCCGACCGCTATCGGATTTATTTTGTCGCGATTCTATCGAGATGACTTGCAAACGTGTCAAAAGACGCTATCTCAGCACTCCATTATTTGGAGTGCTGGCACGATTGCCGCCATATTATACAAATATGTAAAGGTCTGCTTGGGAAATGTAGAAATATTATTTCTAACTTTTACAGTATGCTTTTATCTCCGTACTGTTATTACGAATATTTAGCACACTGATACGACCAACACTGGTACCACTTTGTTTCCTCGATATATCGCGCGAAGTAGCCACCGAACGGTAACAGATACTGGGTGACATAACAGGACTCTTCTTCGTCGTTGTTTATGAGTAATATAAAAATTCAGGGGTATGCTGCAATAAAAAGAGAAAAAGAATGAAAATTTCAAAAATCTGAATTTTGAAACGTTTCTTTTAATTTCCCAAAAATTAGAAAAAATGCTGCTGCCTCCTTATCAATGCACATCCCTCAATTCCTATCTTCGTTTCCGTTTTCCCTAAAGTCAGTCACTGTACCGTCACTGTACCGTCTATCTTCACCCCACTTCCGTCCGCCCAGACACGGTCTGCACTACTGCGACCTAGTCCTTAAAAGGTTGACTATTAACCTTTTGGCCTCGCGGAGACGCTCGAGTTACCGTTTGCATCGTTCCGTGGCACAATCGATAACATTGACGTGACGAGCAGACAGCGTAACGTGCATTGCACGCACTTAATTCATGCGTGAAGAGCATTTCCTGAAATTCGAGAGCGCGTCGTCTCTTGTAAGGAGAGAACAAAGGGCGTAAGAAGCGAAGGACGGCCAGTCGAAGTCGATCGCCGAGGGTCACGATTGTGTTCGCTCTCCACGCTCCTGCTGAACTTCTCACGGTCAGGTTTCCTCGGTACTTCGTTAAAGGCGGAATCATTGATACGGTTGAGACCATAAATTATTCAATTCTTCCCAACGTTATCCGCGATACAACGGTAAACGCGATTCCCAAGAATAATTAGTCGAATGATCTACAATCGGAACGAGAGAAACGATGCTTCTCTAGACAATGCTTCGACGTACACACCTTTACTTTTTTCATTTACTAATTTGCGGATAGGTATGCAAACACGGTGTTTTCTTTTATAACAATGACAGCACTATTCCAAGGCCACTGTTTGGTTTATACCGTGAGATTTCGAGGACTGCGAAGAACGCTAGAATATCCTACGTGACTCAAAATTTGCAGGTACCCGCACGCTACCAGCGACAACCGAGAGATAGGAAAAACCTGCGAGCTCGAGTAATCAAGATTCGCGTTGAAAGAGCGTTAAACATTATTATAGTCGGAAACTGTTAATTTACCTCGTCCCTGAGAACCTCCAAGCTGCTGACGTGATCCTGGAGCGTGGTACTTCGAAGGGCACACTTTTCCCTGAGCACCTTGACCTCGATGAGCAACTGTTCTTCCTGTTTGGCTGCTTCCCTCAGCTGATCGGCGAACCTCGAGTTTTGAGCGGTAAGCTCTGTAACGAGAGTCGCTTGATCCCGTTCCGCTCGTCTCGCACGTTCATTCTGCTCCTCCAGCTGACGCCTAAGCGTCTCCACGTCTGCCTGGAGCTCCAAAGTTTTCGCCTCGCTGTCGCCCTTGACTTCCTCCAGCCTTCTTCGCAGTAGGTGCCTCTCTTGTTCTAGACTCTGTCGCAACAAACAGAAACGAACGTTAAGACCATTAAGAAATCGATGGAAGCCAATTTGCTAGCCACTGAGCGTGCAAACAAAATTCTCATCTAGATAAAAGTTTCCACTAGCGAACGAAAGATGAACAGCTTTCGGTCTGTCGACTAGCCGATCAAAATTACGATGTAAATTATACACTAAATTCTCTTTGTCACAATCAGGTCGTTAACTCTCGCTTAATAGACTTTAACGATTTAGGTTCTTAAAAGTTCGGACACTGCAGTCGATAGAGGTATTCCACCTATACTCCTTTGCCTATATTTGGCATCAACCTTGACTCGTCCTAGCGTATCGTGCGTTAATTTATTCATTTATACGTCGACTCGACAGTCAGCACATCAATCATGTATGCATCGAGACAAAGCTTGAAGTCATTCATACTTCTCGCAAGCATAGAGTCTATCCAAACAATTTCGATTTCGTTGCTCCGATTCACCTCGGGGAAGACAAATATTTTTACGCGCGAATAACTTCAGTTTCTGTCCTGAACAAGCAAACTTACCTGGAGCTCGAGTAGACGATCCGAGCACAAAAACGCTAATCCAGAAATAAACAGTTTTCAGCGGTGGTAAACCTCAACACCGTTTGTAGACTCACCGCTGGAATCGCTCGACTACTTTTGACCTCAAAACATGACGGCTTTACGGTGGCTACCGCAAACGTCCCTGAACGAAATATCGAAAACATAAAAAGTGGATACCGTGGATACCCTTTCTCGAAATTCCGAACCGGTTTCACCGACGCGACGCCATTCGATGAATTTTAAGAAGCGTCCAGTGACTCACGTGGGACACTCTCCTACTTGGAGAATTTATGGCTGACGGGGTCGAAACCCACGAGAATCAGGTGAAAGGACAATGTTTGGATGTTTCGTAACGGTGCCGGATGGAAACAAAAGCTCGGAGCTGCTTTCGTCACCGCGCAGGCTGAAAAGGTTGAACAGAGATACAGATCCTGCTCCTGGCTACGAGAAATTGACCTTCTTTCTAGGTCCACACCCGACATACTTGGAATTCGTTCGAATTCCGCTTTTCTTCGGGATCGAGAGTCATACCTGAGCAAATTTTTCATTATATAAGCTACGAGGCCGATGGTAATCCGTACTTAAAATTCTTTGTAAATGTAAAATGCACAAGCTTATCATAATGTGCGAGGATTTCAAATTTCCGCTGCATAATCGCGTAACATCATCGTCGCCGCGTTTTAATTAAGGAAGAGAAAGAGCATTAAAGACTGTAAAGACGTAACTATCGGTTACGAATGCAGTTGTTACTTCACGTTCGTAAGACGTAATTCGCGTTATCATTCTCGGAACGATGCATTCCTGGCAATCGTTCATTGAGATCGAGAGGCGGGGAGATCCGAGCGATCGATCGTCCCACGTGACTATGACTGATTCAGCCGGAGAACGCGAAACAAAGGGTCTCTCGAGATCTAGAAAAACGCTCCAATTTTCATGCGATTGGCACAATCTTGAGCACGATTCTACGGTACGAATTCTGATGTATGCGCGAAAGGAAAGGAGAACCGTGTACTGCGGGTGTGCACACAAACAAACAATCGCGCTGTTAGGTGCGGAGTTTATCGAGCTAGAAGGTACGGCCTTGGTCTCCCGTGGTTACTCATCGACCGATCGCTAACGAAGCCGAAGGCTTGTAGTTCGCCGATCCCCCAAAGTTCGCCGAAGGTCAATGGGAGTACCTCGGGAACGTAACAGAAGAATCAGAAGAAAATAATTTCATTTACTTGGCCATCGAAATGAGCAGAGTCTGTATCCTCAATTCTTATTCGGAACGGTGATCGTTGTGAAACGGCATTAGTCATCGTGGTTTCGAATCGAAAAGATGGCATAATTGCCGCGACTGCTCCCTCGATGCAACGAATGAATGTTAACGACGAAGACAATAAACAGCGGAGCTTCTAAAACGAGAAGGTACCCAGACGATTACGCACAGACTAGCTGATCCGTTCCAAGAACCCAACTTTCTGCAACATCAATTGCATCTGCGATATTTTTTAAGCAACCGACCGTTCTTTGTGCGCGTTATGACGCACGCTGTCTCGAGAGACCGAATTGAAAGGAGTCGCTTGCTGAATGGGCAAGGGTGCGAGAAACGAAAAACGCGCGGGAAAACGATAACGGGTGTAGTAAAAAGGGATACACGGATAGGTGTACGCAAACGAGCAGGGTACACGCAGGGATTGTGGACAGAGGCTGAAAAGGTTCAAACGAGAGACGTGTGGTACCCGCTGCAGGAAACAAGGAACACGAGGCACGCTTTTCAATAAGGCAACACGGCCCGAGGCGACCAGAGGAGATCCGTGACTCACGGATCTCCATTCCGTTCCCCGACTCGACTGTTGCCCCGATTGCTACGATTTTACCGTCGATGATGCTACGAACATTACACCACGTCGGAACGCACCAGGAAACGCTGCTCGTTCCCTTTTCCAACGGTGGGTCTCGCCCAAACACGCGTGGGCATTCTATTTTTCGCATCTCCTAACAACCGAGGGAGCAATCTCCCCTGGCTACAGAAAAACTAGCATTTTTAGAATTGTATCGAATAAAAACTATCTGGAACTGTGCACCGTTGTTGATACATATCCTGTTAATATATCAACGTCCAAACTGAAACGAAACTACTTTGAACGAAGATTATCTTTACGTAAAATCTGCTTTCCTTCTTGAAAAGGAACTGCGCCTACTTTATGCAATCAACGATCCTCCGCGCAATCCTTATTCGAGGAGAGTGTAAGATAACGTTATCGAATGGTTTACGAGGCACTCCGTTTTCCCCATTTTCATTCGAAAAGAAAGCATAATTGCGTGGCACAGTCGCATCGTTACGCTTCAGAATAATATTATATTGGATCTACCAATCTACCAATTTTCTTTACGCACGCTTGGAAAAAAGATACGATCCGTGCCAATTTCTAACATCATTCTACAGTCTTATGCAATTTCATTGAAGTTACTTGCGAACAAGTACCTCGATGATTCCACTTTCTTCTAATACATTTTACAACTCGTTACCTTTTACTCCAGTGTATGGTATATAACGCATGCTTTCGTTTTCCTGACAAGTGTAATGAAACGAAATTAACATAATACCTAATATCATTATACCCTGATTTTCCTATCCTTTCCAAAGGAATTGAATGCCACGCCTATCGCAAAACATTTTACTCAGTTGCGTGGAAAAATCGTGGAAATTGCCTCTCCATACTTTTCCCCCCACCGTGGAAAACGATATACGCGATCATGCGCGAATAACAACGAAATCGATAACAACGCTGTCTAAGCCTCCGTCGTTATCTGTCGTTATTAATATTGCCAAGAATGAATCATAAATTCGCAACCGTTACAGGCACTCATCCTCTCTGCAAACTTGAGCATATGTTACCTCCAGTTAATCCGTTCGTTCAATTATCGACTACGTACGTATCGACGAGCCTATCGATGCGGATAATTGCAGCTAAGTACCCATTGCCGCAAAAGTGTGCGCGCGGCAAGGTCCGAGTATCCGTGAGTCACGAATCTTATTCGATATTCGATTCTCGATTGATCTATAGAATGGCTTTCAACATCGATTCCAATGATGTCATTATTGCACGTTGACGACACGATCTCGTTAAAATTAAAATCAATTGCCAGGAGAGGTGAACATTATTACACGTACTATGGCTGTAGGAAACGAGAGAATTTAGCTACACTCCGATAAAAGGGAAATTTTACAACGGATTAGCACGTGCTCCAAAGTCGACAGGTTAGCTATTACTCAAAAAGTCTTGGCTGAATTATGTCAACGCGATTGTACGCACGAAGACGAAATTACATATTCTTTAAAGGAATTCACTAAAACATGTAGCCGTCACCAGTTTCCTAGCATTATTGCAGAGATTCGTCTCGCTGTTTCAGTCGCAAACGGGAAACTTAACGAGGACAAGATGCTAAATAATAATAAGGTTTCGAAAAGGAAACCATCCTCGACATGAAGATTATTCTAATTGCACGACAAACCAGCAATCCATCTTCCGGCACACTTTATCGGACTTCTAATTTAATGGCTGAGCTCCTGTCGCTTTCTGCTCGAAGAAACAGACATGCGCCCGATAGAAAGGGAAATAACCGAAACTAGGAAGCAGAGTAAACAGCGGCTGGTACGAATGGGCGCGGATCTTCGATTTATCATGCTTCGACGCGACCATATGGCCAGCCACTCTGCCCTGGAATCTATCTTTCTTCGTTCGCCAACGCAACACCAAATTATCCAGCTATGCGTTAGGAAATCTTGAACTCCAAAGCTGAACGTTAGACCGGTGAACCGTACGCCTCTATTTCTTCTTTTTCATCGAGTTTCTGTTACGTTTAACTGTAGATTTTACGACTTCCGGTGGTTTCCATTGCGAAAATGGAACGACGATCCGCGTTCTCAGCCTGAACCAATGCACGCGTATTTCCCTATAGCTGAAAACTCCTACCAAATTGTTTTCTTACCGCGTCCAATCTAAGAGACTGTGCAATTCGATGTCTTGTGAAATTAGAATATCAACAAGTGATACACCGTTTAAAAATAGACGTGTCGTAATATTGTGACGTGCTAGCACAAAAATGATGTGCAAACTTGGTAAAGCTTGTCTCGAAATGAATAATCGACGGTTTGAACAGCTTCCGTAAATAAAGCTGACTTCACAAGACAGTACACTTCGTTCTCCTAAGAAACGTGTATCATAGTCGCGAAACTGTTAATTATTTATCGGACATGTGGTCGTCGAAGTCTGTGTTGTTCCTTATTCGATGCAAGTACAACTTGGATATTCTTCCGAATTTCAAGGCAATAGTAATCGCAGGGGAAAAAAGAGTATATAACCTGTTACGTAAATCTCTTTCAGGTATTTCTTCAAGAATTTTACAGTTATTTTCGCGTTTTTATCTAAGAAATTAAGTAACACTGGAAAGCTTTCGTCACACTCCGCCACATACCAACGGAATGATTCGCGTTTTGCCGAAAACCGTTCAAGCGTAACGCTGTGTGCCGAACGATATAGAAACTGAGAACGAAATTAGCTATAATTGCTATTTAATTGTCATGCCACTTTGCAGTGACGCGGTACGCTCTCGGTGCACAACCGTTGCGTAGTTCACTTTCCCTCCGAAGAAAACGATAATGCTAGGCGAACCTTCGTCGGGGAAGGAGCAAACGCAGGAAAGAGAAGGAGAGGCTGGCTCGTAATCGAGTGGCAATGGCCCGTGACGAGTCTAACGGCGATCGCCATGTTAGCGCAACTCAGACTCGGTCCATCATAAGCCAGTTCTCAGAGATTCATAAGTGCGATAATTAGAAGCAGACATTTCACTGCATTAGCGGACGTAATTACACGCGGATGCAATCTATTTCGTGTCGCGGAAACCAATTCAGAAGGATAGGTACTTGAAACAAAAAAAAGTTGAAAGGGGTACACTTTTTGCAACTATCCAATATATCCTAGAAGAAGCGAAGCCTGAATTAATTCCTTTTTAATTGATTTTTGTAATCTTTATTTTACGTTTACCATCGAATATTTGCTTGGGTCTTGGCGCTGCATGTTTGAGAGAAAATGTCCTTTCTCTCGTTCTGGTTGAAATTATTCGCGGTAAGAGAACAGTCATTTCTTGGCAACGTGTATGCACCTATGCCATTTTCGCGCTTGTATAACTGGTTATACTCGACTATCGCAACGGAAAAATGAGAATTTTTTGATATTTTTAAACGACCTTTTTCGTCTACCGCCCGACGTGATTTTACCGATAAGAAGGTAAGAGTTGTCGAATGAATTGAATTTGCGCTTATAACGAAACTTAATTGCCTACTTTCATAGCGTCGTGTTAAGTTAATGGCAGTACATAGAGAATCGTCAAATATATTAGACCGACCGAAAAGTAATCAAAATGGCTTCGGTTTGGAAAAGTTTTTCAATGATAAAAATGTTGATTACTTTTCGGTACCCCTAATACTTTAATTGTGTGAATCATAGATTTTTATTGCGTCAGCGTGACAACGGCGAACGGATAGCTTCAAAGTCGGCTACGTCGATGATCATTAGCGCAAACGAAAGGTAAAGGAAACCCGTGGCGTTCGGTGTTAAGCGTTGTGTAATTTCTACAGGCCTCTTACCTTCGAAACATCTCTTCATCGGGGTAAGAGCGGCTAATTGGATCAAAGTGCACGCACGTCTCATTCGATCGCATCATCTTGACTCGTAAGAGCGATTGCACGGCTTATACTCGGGGTTCCTCTAACCACAAAGAAACCACATTCGAATAAAGAGCACGCGATACCTTCAAAGAACGCTATTTTTCATTCCACGTCACGCAACTGGAGAACGTTTGATCAGCTGCGAAACGGCCGACCAATGTCACGATATTACTTCATCGATATCAGACGATCTAACCCAGGTGTGCGCAACTCTGTTTGGTTTCTGGCAACCCACCAAGTTCCGCTCATTTCTGCTTAACCTTCTTTCCTCCGAAGAAAAGAGGACAAGATGGCAATCAACTAGTCCTGGGTAATTATTAGAAACATAGTAGGAGCTTGGACTTCAAACCTGTGATTAGTCCGTTCCTGTTCGAAGCCGAAGAATTTTCATTTTTATGCTAACTTTCGAGATTCTTTGCATACGAAGGTAGCCAGTACGCGATCGGAAAGGACCTAATACCAACGTCCATAGAAAATATAATTGCACCATTATTATATTTTGATCCCATTTTTCATGGTCTACTTGCGGCTTTCCATATGCCCCCCCCGTTGAGTGTCTCTGATCTACCTGAAAACGTCTTCCAAGCTGTTCTTGCTGAATAACGCGCACACACTAGCCAATAATGGAGTTACCAACTTCGGTATCGCGTTACCGTTTTACGTAAGCGACAGCTTAATTCGATTCCCCCGGCTGGGTCGAAAGGTACCTCGAACTCGATCGAATATTCAATTCGCTCTGACGAACAGTAAAATTCCGCCGGTGTAGCCTATTTCATTGCGTAATTTCGTTTAAATGGAAACGACACAAGCGGATCCGATGATGTTACCGCCCATGGATCTGAGATTCGAAAGTAGAAACGATGTCGAAAATATCGGCAAAAATCTACGATTACTCTAACAAGGGAGAAGCATTTTTCGCGAGGAAAGTGAGCCAACAGTGCCAACAAGGCATTAACGGGCATCTTCGGCCGAAGAAAATCTGTGGCAGCAATCTCTGCTCGAAATCGCGTCCGTTATGGTATTATTAGCTTCGGGTTTCGTATAGACTGCGCAAAACTCTGATAAAATGCCAGCACGTGCTCGTATACAGACGTGTTCAAAAGTATTTGGCACACTTAGTTTTTTTTAAAAAAATACGATTAATTAAAAATACAATTTAAAAAAGTTGAGTTGTCATTCGTCTATTCGAAATTTCTGCATGTAAAGAAGTTAAATTTTCGAAATTTAAATTTGAGGTATTTTACCTCCGGGGTACAGGTATACTTCAGGGCTCGGTGAATACCTGGATAGTTTTGAACGACACTGTACGCTATTATAGCGTAACTGTGCCTGATAATCGGGCCTCGCTGGAAGAATACAGAACGAATCGCATCGGCGCAGGTAGAATCGCGTTGCAATTGGAAAACGAGGCTGCCAGATTATCCAAAGAATCTGCGAAAGTACACGATTAATGAGATTAGAGACCGATTACGGCAGACTAAAGGTGTCTGTTGCAACGTCGTCAGCGACAGTCGGTGGCTGCCGCGCCGCTTCGCGGCTGCTATTATTGTTTACAAAACTTATGTGACTCACCAGGCAATTAAAACGATATTGTGTAACGAGTTTGCGGTTCTTGCACCTTTCGAAATGTATCAAGGCTGCCACGACGCGACTGTACGACGGTTCTCCGCTGTTTTTTATCTTATCAATTCGTCGATTCGCGCGACTGTAACACGTGATCCGACGATTTCAAATGCAAAACTTTCCACGACATTCGCGGAACGTACTGCAATTTTAATCGCGCTATTAAATGGTAACGCGTGTAGGTAATCGTATGGATTCGTTTCAATTCGATTCGAGGCTTGGGAAATAATATTAAAAGATACTTGTTACTTTGTCTGTAGATAAAATTTTCTAATGTAACAGATAAGAGGCAGCATCCAGAGCTCTAAACAAAATATTAAAAATTACGACGATGACAAGATATCGCACGGTATAAAAACGCGTGTATTGTATCTCGATCTTATGGGTATTAATTAGGATTTCTCACGGAATCCGGTTAGGATTAACGCCGATTTATAAACGGCCAGTGATCGGTAATTCGTTGAAATGCGATTACCTGTCCCCGTTAGCTGACTCCAGCGAACCAAGCCGTGGGAAGCAAGGAAATGGCCGCGCGATAAACAGGAGCGACAAAGTCGGCGAGAAAAATTCCATCTTATTTTACAATGGTCCCTTAAGCGGTAAACCGCGTCACGAGAAACAAGCGTACGGATCTCCCGTTTCAGATCGTCATTCGACACCGACAGGTGAGAGTGCGCGCATTTTAACACACGCATGGTGCCCGTGCGAGTATTATGAGAGCGAAGGAAAAACCCGCGACGCCGGCACGCAATTCGCGGAATTTTCATGTCCGCAGGATTCGAGTGACAATTGAATTAACGTGTCGTGGAAAGAAAACGCGATCCGAGACAGACGCGATAATTAAGCATGATGCGCACGCGAGCCGCTTCCGGGCGAGTTAAGAGACGATTTTCATCTTCCCTTGGCCAGAAAGAGGATTATAGTCTGTATCAGAATTCGAAGTGGAGTTTTTTGGGACGAGACATCTGGATCGTTATCGGATCCTTCCACCGTAAAATCAGATCAAATTTTTCTGCTCGATCGTAAGCTGTCCAGGTCGTCAACAGGTTTCTTATTCATCTTACGAATATTCCAAATGCCCGACGCCCACAGTTCCCTCTTCTCGACAAATATAGCCGTTCTTACGTACTCGGCCACGCACAACGGCCAGAACATGAAATAACACGAAAACAAAACGTGAAAGCGCCAAGACCACGGATGTTTGCTCACCGTATCAGATTGTTCTACATTCAGACCTATCCACGAATGGAGCTGTAACAGTAAGTAGTCCTTAAACGGATTCTCTTCCCGAGAGCCCTGATGGATTTGCAGTAGATAAGCATACGTATAAAATAATTGAGGGATATGCTACAACAAGGAAGCAACTCCAAACATTAATCCTAAACCACTCTGAACAGGAGGAATGAAAAGAAAGAAAATGTCAAAAATCTGAATTTTGGAACGTTCTTTTTTAATTTCCTAAATCAATCACCTCGATTAGTTCTGTTGTACCCAACTGTACCATGTTTATTTTTAACACGCCAACCACCTCCAAAACCACACTTTCGAGTGGCTCCGTAACAGACGTTAAATTCGAAGACCTTGTTAAAACGTCACGGCACGTTCATCGTCGAATCAATTTCACTGGATCTCCCGCTCGTTCGGAGGGAAATTGCTCGCGTAGCCGCGCATTCGTTTGCAACGAGGACTCCTCGAGCGGAGATTCGAGAGAACAATGAGGACAGATAACGAACGAAGTGCAACAAGATTGAAAACAAACACTCCCGTGTATCCGTCTAACGGTACAGGACTGGCCTAACTAACGTGTCTCGTGACAAACCGCTGTGAACTTCTTGTTCCATCAGCGTCGTTCTTTCCGCTCTTTTAATTCCGTCTAGCCGGAGGGTGTCTCCGGGAACTGTCTCGGTTCTTGTGCCCCGACAATCAGGTTCGATGCGTACCCTCGCCCGCCTCCAGCACGGTGTAATGATTCGGTTTTATGATCCGGCACGTATAAACACGCTCGATCGTATCGGCTCGCCGTCGAGCAGAAAAGAACGGAGCAAAAAGCAACGCCTGTCGAAGACCTGGGCTAACGGTGTCGAACTCCTCGACAGGTATTAATCGCGATCGATCGCGTGAGATTCACTTGTCTTCGGCGAACATCGCTTCCGGCTCGTGTTTTGCGTTAGAGTCCGTGCAATCTAATCTCGCTCGTGGCAAAGCTCGTGTGCACATATTTGTGCACGTTAAACAAAATTCCTTTTCATTATTTGCACGCTAGGAAAAAGTGAACTGAGAATAAACTACGTAGACTTTTTGTTAAAAATCTTATCGGGTTCTTCGGTTGAATTGCTGCCAGTTGCTCGTTTCCGGAGTTGGATCCTTTAAAACCAGCGCGGCCTGTTCCTAACGCGACGTTGAGAACACGAGTGGCCCTTCTGGCTCGAGTTTCCTTGGCGTTGTTCAAGATTTTCGCTAGCTACGTTGCACTCTCAACAACGCCGGAAACTCGAGCTGAAGAACGGCGCTCGTTCCGTTAAAAACGCGACCCGTTCGCGGGACCAACGGTGTTCTAATTTTCAGATACCTCGGTACGGACTTCCCGCGATACAATTTATGGGTTAGTGTGATAGAGTTAATTACATTCCGCGCTTGTTTGCATGCTGCACCGTGGTTTGGAGATCCACGAGTAAACAAGTCGAGGAAAGAGGGTAGAACGATTCTTAAAGATTCCGGTCTAACGGTTCTCTTTTTCAAGGACTTCCGGTCTGCTTCGCGACTGTCTGGCCTCTGAATCGCTACATCCCAAACGACTCCTGGCGCAGGTGCAATTAATCCTGCGTGACTGGGAACTATTAGTTTGTTCGCTTCCCTCTTCGCAACAATTCTCTTTGTTTCACAGACAAGGCTCAGTGGTAGCTTATAGCTTCGTGGATACTTGCGCTAGCTAAACACTTCATTATCCATCGTTGAAACAAATTTGCTGGATAACAATTGTACGAATCGAAATTCATCGAAATTCCCAGTTTGAGAAACACTGCTATAGCGGAATCCGAATAAATCATGCTTTTAACAAATTCTGGTACACTTTCGTGGTGCCAGCTACTCGGTGACCGTAACGAAAGTCAATCTTTCCAAGTCGTTGAAATGGATATGAAATGCACCGTCGTAGAAACGTCCTCACGTATTTCCCATTTGGTTAAGGGAACGGTCGCTTTGTTAAGGCGAGTTTTCTGAAGGGCGTTTCGGTGAGACCCCGGGAATCCAAACAGAGGCAGCCATCCAGCCGCGTTAATCTACCTGAGAAATGCGATTGTGAAAAGCACCGAGTTGTTTCGCGTCTGGCGCGGCCGACAATGGAAAACCAGTCAAGCTCTCGTAGGAAATGCAATAAATATTTCAAGGGAAAGGCGTAGAACGCTGAATCTACTTATAATCGCCTAGCCGCGATCTCACGAGGCACTTTCCTACGAACAGGCGTATAATAGTGACTCCACGAAAGCTTCGCGTCATAGGCGCAGAAACTCCTAGTCCGATGTGACTTTTTAACACTTTCTCACGGTGTTCTAGACGACTGTGTAAATGTATCTTTAACAAATTCATCAAATGCAACGAAAAGGATTATTGCCATCTTAATTAAAAAGAAAACTTTGAAAGCAGTCGAGAGTGTACGCCGGGTGCTCGTGGTAGGTTCCACTGTCGATGAAATGCAAATTATAGTACTCGGAGTATCTATTAAATTTATTTTCGCTCCAATTGCTCCGAGACACAACAAAAGAATTCGATTTCACTGCTGATTACATGAACGTCGATAATCACCGGTGTTTGTCGAGATTCATGGCACATAATTAACAAAACTAGTAAAGACCAGTAATTCTAGTAATTCGTCATTTTATTCTACTACAGAAATAAATGTACTGAGAATGTACAAGTACGTACAATGTATACATATGTATATCCGTCACTGCAGAATAACGAAAGAGAAAGTTTAGGATATGGTCTGAGAGAACCCTTCCTATAGTTTATTAGAGACTAAACAGATGCGGGAAAACTGCAGTGTATACTGCTAGAAATTCGTCACGTTATTCGTGACATTTTAGCGATAAAGTCAAGACTTTTAATTAATACAATTAGTATCTTCAATTTTGTCCTATAAATATTTTGCGAAGAAGTTAGGATTAGAAGATCCGATTTATAGCGCTCTAGATGCGTCGAACTGTACGCCAATGGGTACAGGGATGATCTTTAAACGTTTCGCGTCCAATTATCGCGGATAGACTGCATTATCGCAGGGTTAATGGGTGATCTTAATTTTTAATAGGTGGAACAAGCTCTCGCGAGAGGAGCGAACAGACGGATCGCGTAATTCGCTCGCTCGAGATTCCCAGGTCGCTGGCTATGACGAGCACATGGAATCTCTGCTTTCTAGATCTCGACTGTGCCTGCCGTGTAAGTGCTGCTTTTTATTGCTGACACGGTACCGTGATTATTCTGTTGCCGCTTTCAGACGGACCAATTATACAATAACGAGAAGCAAACTTAGCAGCTCGATTTCATTGCTACTCTGACCCACTTCTTTCCCCTTCGCCCTACGTCGACGAAGCGTCGAAAGGTTGACGAAATCAAGCTTGCCTCTTTTAGTATGCATCGCAATTCCATGCTACTCGTTACGTATCGTTAACATTTGCTTAGGTAAGTGGTTACCAAGCTGTTTGGAACTTCAAAGAAGAAAGAATTTTCGATGAATGAAGGAAACGACCGATCTTTCTAGCGTCTTTATATAATCGGTATTAATAATACAATGCACGTACAATAACGCCGGATACGCCATCCGTAAAAGTAACGCGTACAGGGTCTAATTAAAACATCCGGAAACGTAGCACTCCGACTGAGCGTACAATAAAAAGTACGCCTGTGTATACTTGGGTTGCGCGTACCTTGTTCGCAATTCGTGCACGCGCCTCGTACTTACGCGTGTTCACACGAGTCGGTGCATAATCATGCATCGATTATGAACTAGAGAGGGCCCATCGTGAAAGTGAAATTCGCTAACGCGTCGGGGAACGAATGACAAATTCGAACAATACGAATATAAAAATGGAGAATCGACGAGCGAACATTTTCTCATTTATCCCAAACGAAAGTGCAGTATAAGATCGTTAATTCATAGGTTTATTCGCGTAACGAAGGAAACCAACAACGCAAACACGTACACTTATCGAGCCAATCAATCGTTCGCATAACAATGATGACGTTCAGCCAACGCGACACCTCGAATTACGTAATATCGAACGTTTGAAAAATGACACATCGCGCCTCTTTATCGAATATATTGTTTGGGTAATCTACGTACGTTCGCGGCACTTCCTGACGTAGGCAATAATTATATCCGGAAACGGGGCGGCAAACACGTAGGTGTGCTCGAAAGAAAACACGCTCGTTTCCGGAATGCACGCCGTTGCACCAGTTAAAGAACCGCCCGTGGAGACCGAAGGATCGTGACGACTACTGCGTGCTTTCCTTTCTTTCGTGACACAATTACTATTCCACGTTTTAGTGTCTAATTGCGACGATGAAATAATAACAGACATCTTTCTTCCTTAGTCGTCAAATATTCCAAAGCGTCTACGTTGATAGCCTGTCGACTACACGAGAGTTAACAGCGATAGAAAGAGGTCCACGAGAGACTAAAAAACGCTGTATCAGAGGATCTACGTCTTCTACGTCTTCTACTTCAAAGGATTTACGTCTTCTACGTCTTCTACTTCAAAGGATTTACGTCTTCTACGTCTTCTACTTCAAAGGATTTACGTCTTCTACGTCTTCTACTTCAAAGGATCTACCTCCGTATCAAATGAAGAAGGTGACGCGAGAGTGGAAGCTGCGTGGAATCGATGCGGAGGTGCAATCAACGCTGCGAAAGCGTAAAAGCGAACGGCTCGATTCGGACCACGCGACATCATTGTTTCCAGTCACGCGTACCCCGAAACCGGATTGCTGTCGGTTTCGAACGATCTTCTCCTTTCTGGAGACGTGCGTGCAACGGGTTCTCGTATCCGCGACGACGGACAGGGAGCCACGAAAGCGTGGAAGCGAGTCACTTAGGCAACGTAACGTCAAAGACAATACCCGGCACCACGCTCCGCCTGCCCGCGTGCCCGCTTCTTCTTCATTCTTTCCGCGTTTTGCCTGTCACCTTACTTCTGACCCCTGACCAAAGAGACGGTCGCATGCTCGTCACTGTTCCATCCTTTGTCTTCCGATTACGATGGTTTCGCGTGACAATGGTGTTTACTTGGATTCGGAGAATTGGTTTGTAGGACACCTTGGTACGGTGGCAGACTTTGGAGTTACAAATTTCATGAACGATATTCTGCTCGCCAGAGTACGTAAAAATTCGTATCTCGAGCCGAGCTCTCTCGTGTACAATAAACGGGCCGTAAGAACACTCTAGAATCTGGAGTCCAGATGCCACTTCTGCGGGGACTCCTTTGAAAAGCGACCCTTTACGAGTGATCCTAGCGAATACTATGCTGTACACACGTGGGAACGCGGACTGGGAGACGTTGAAATTCTTTGTACGAGGGTTGTGTGATAAATGAAGCCACGATGGCTGGAAAGTTCAGAAGCAATTGTCTCAGAAAACTACAAGCAAGACCAGCATTAGTTTTTCCTTCTCTCGAGGAACAAACCCCCTTCAGTTATTCACGAGAGTAGAGCTTCGATCGACGTTCTCATGGCGTCTATGCAAAAATGCAAACTTGAACAGATACGAGAAAAATATTATCGGTGAGTACATATGTAAATGTTCAAGTAACAGTGTTTTAAACGCGGGTGATAATACGATTCATGAACAAAGAAACACCTTGACAATTTTATCAGCTATGACGCGCTATTGTACGTAAAACAGTAGTAAAACTAAATGCTTGGAAAACAATGCTAACAAATTATACATTTATTCCAAAGCACTATACGATATGTTTTCTGTTCCAAACAAAAGAGTGTAAATTCCGCCTGTTAAATTCAAAATTCGTCGAATCGAGATTTTACGCCACTTTTTGAGATTTATCGCCGTCCCGATCGCGATTCGGTGGTCAACGCTCGTAAAAACTGCATTGGAAATTTAGAGTCGTGCCCCGTGTCCTGATTCCAGCGAAATCCGTAGGAGAAATGCCTTCTGCGCGTGCGTGCTTTTCCGCCGTCGACTTTCATTTTTTGTTTTCGATTCGCTCCCCGGGAACACCGCGTAAACTCCAACAGGAAGCCGCACACACGCAACGCGAATCGCTCGTTTCAGACGGTAACGAGTGCGTTTAGCTTTTGAACTTACTTGAGACTATTCGAGTAAATTTTTTCGATAACGCACAGGTTCACACGTTCCGCGTGACAGACGCGGCTGAACGCTATTCATGGATCGGTCAAAAGACTTCGATGCTATTAATATGGCTAATGCGACCCCTTAATGCACGCTTTCAGTCTAATGAAATAGTACGAAGTACCGTTCCGCGTGGGAACAGTATACGCAAACCACGCCTCCACGATTAATCTAATAAAACCTTCCTCTTTGCGCAATGCGAATCGCTGTCGTTACATTACCATGGACTGTTTACCATACATATATTACTTTCGCATACTACCGATTTTATTGGGAGGCTAACCGAGTAGCTCGTTTTCAAACATGCCGCACTCGTTTTTATTATAGATATCTGACGGTTATCGCGAGGACGAAGAGATGTTTATCCTCCCCTCCCTTAACAAATTACATTCGACCTATCTATGTTATCAGATGTTTAACTTATCTCTGGTGATACCGCGCTGATTGACGGATCAAAATTAGCGCGTCGAAGAATTTACTGCATCTCGTTCTCTATGCTAAACAACGAAAAACAAGTGTCGCCAAGGCGGAAGCAAGCGTTGAACGCAGTATTATTGATTTATCGATAAGTCGCGTACACAAGCACTCGAGTATCGCCTGTGACATTTCCTAAGTAAACGATCAGAAAGGAACTCGACATTTCCTAATTAACCCCAGAGTCTATATCAATATTTAAAACTACTCACCTCTAATTTCGCCGCGTACTCCTCGACGAGGGCCTCCCTCTGCTTGGTCAACTGCTGGTTCCTCTCGAGGAGCGCTTTACCGAGTTCAGCGGCTAACACTAGATCCCTGTCGCGTTTCTTGAGAAGCTCCACAGGATCCTCGAGGTCCTCTTGGTCCAGGGAGTGTCGTCGCGCTTGAAGATCGGTGATCATATCCTCCAGAGCGTAAGGCTCCGGTTGTCCTTCCTTTTTCGGCAGCATCGTGGCCCGCACGTCTTGTCGCGCGCGCGATTCACAGTCGAATGTGTTGCGTGTTTGGCCAAGCCGTGACCTTTACTGTCGTTTGCAAGAACGACACACGCGGGACCAGGTGGCCGACCGGTCACACGTCAGAACCATTTGTAACGTTCGTAAGGTGAACAATACGCTAGTCAACACGGCGCTAGCTGCTCTCCCACCGTTGATTCACTATTACGTCATTCATATCGCGATTCATCGATGCTACTCCTTTCGATACGAGCTGACGACACACGTATACGCACCTATACATGATATTTCAAAGTAAACAGTTTCGATGCACGGTACACAGTAGCACGTGCGCGTTGTGCGGATATAAACAAATTCGTCTTCTAGATAAATATGCTGCAATCCGAATGATACGATATGTTTATTGGTATAACTGTCCAAAATTCTGTTTAACCAAGGTGTTACGTATACACGTATATTTATTTGTACGACAAAACACGGTCAACGACTGTCCTCGCGCAATTCCCTCGACGATCGACTCGAAATTGTTCTATCACGAAGTAAATCTGAAATCGATCGACGTGTACGCTCGTAAACGTATCGATTACGCGACAGAGATGTGCGAACTCGCGCACGCGACAACTCGTTCTTCGTTTTACTTGAAAACGGCCGATAACGCTATCAGCTTGGATCGAAGGTAATTTCAAGTGTGCGTCTTAAAGCGATTGGAAAAGCTGTTTCGTAAACGTAACGGAATAAGTTAGATCGATAATCTATACGTGTGAGTCACCGACGTTCACCTTCGTGTACCGTCGATAAATTGTGTTTCGCGTTGCGAGAATAAAAAAACCGAGAAGTTCACTTTTTTTTTCACTCCGGGAGCCAGCTCGTGCGACATGGGAGTCCGTACAGGTTTTTTCGTCGATCGTTAAAGTCTCTCGCTACCGGAAACGATCAACTGCGATCCCACATTGCCAACGTAATCCTCCGTCGAGAGTGTTGCTTACAAACGATCCCGTAAATTGTACTTGACACACGAATTAACGTGCAGTGCACGCACGCGCGTACTATCGATGCACCTCGGAGCAGCAGCGTCGAAATCGCAGGAAAATTACGCGAGAAAAACGCGAGTCGATCGATATACGAGCACTGGTCGTCGATCGGTTATCGATTCTTGTTCACGCACAGATAACGCAGCAAATTGTTACCGGGACTAATTCCGTTGTTCTGCTCCGTTTCCTCTCTACACGCGATCCTCGAGTCGGCAACTGCAATCTTGTTTCTCCGATAGAAAGTCAACAATGTAACCACGCTCCAAACTACAGGTTATCGATATATACCGTACAAACGTAACCGTTTAACTTCCTCGGGATCGTTTCCACGCAGCGTAATTGCATCGATCGCTCAAGTACGCGCACAATCGTATATTCCCTCGACGAACAAAACGCGTCAGGAAACGGTGACGTTTGCTGGTTGTTTGCGACCCGTTTCTACGGGTATCGATGCAGCCTTCGCGACACGGCAGGTGCTACGATCGTTTCCAGCTACCTTTAACCCCTCGAGCGGTGAATTT
The DNA here is from genome assembly GCF_026225885.1 of Hylaeus anthracinus. Taxonomy (NCBI): domain Eukaryota; kingdom Metazoa; phylum Arthropoda; class Insecta; order Hymenoptera; family Colletidae; genus Hylaeus; species Hylaeus anthracinus. The sequence goes on from NW_026534337.1 coordinate 15,042,544, forward strand.
TCATGCTCCTAGAAAATCGTCGCTAAGTACAAACCAAACGGGGTCATTTATAAGTCAACGGCGATATGGCTTTGGCACAAATTTTAAAACGTACGTGCACCACACACATTTATGCGAGTAATGTCCGCGCCGCACAGAGGGTGAACAAAAGGTGACATCGACGCACCGAATCCGTTGAACTCGAAGCAACGCGGCTACACTTGTCACATTTGCACCAAAGAGGAGCGTGGTCCTCGAATTGCACTTGAATCGTGGATCCTTTGTTCCGAGAGTCGTCGACTTGTTCGAAGCGTCGCCGTGAACACACTGTTTGCGAGAACACAAGGGACGCGGACACGCGACGCGACCAGCTCGCCGTACCGTGGCCGGCCAGGTAGTGACTCACTGGTCGCCAGTGGAAAATAAATATTACGGAATCGTGTGCTGGTGCTCCTCGGCCAGGTAGAGATTCTCCCACCTCCAAGGCTCCGGCTGAAAGTAATTGGTTCTGCTCGGAGCTCGTTCCGCAACGAAAAACCTTCACTCGCGCTGCCGAATTCGATGGAGTGCGGCTATCCCAATTTTGTCAACGCTCGAACCTCGCCTCTTTCGCACAATTCTTGGCATACTGATACGCGTTTACCATACGCGTACACCTTTATACAGCCGTGCGAAAAAAAAAAAAAAACGTTAAATGAATTTAATTACCGTCCAAAGAAGTTCCTTTGACTCGATCATTTGTCGAAGGACACGTATTTATCTGGTATCGTGCGATACGTAACGCTATCTTTTTTTCCAAGTCGTAATCGTAGACGGACACGCGGGAAAATTGAGAAAACTTGGCGTGGGAGGCTACGTACCGATGCACGAGACAATCGACCTGTCGACCTTCCCCTCTGGAGGCATACTAACCTCTCCCTTGCCCGTACCCACCACCGCGCGTTTCCCCACCATTTGACCCACCTGGTCTAACCGCCACCTGACTCGATCTCACGAAATCTATGGATCGTGTTTAATGCACGATCCTGCCCCGTTTGGCTCCGTTTGACAAACAAAAACGATATAAAAGTACGAGAGACTAGAGTAGATTAATTTATTATTATTATTATTATTATTATTATTATTATTATTATTATTATTATTATTATTACTCTAACGAAGATATATTAATCATAAAATATAGTTCGATAGGAAAACTCTCGAACGCCCCATATATTATTTTACATCCAACAGGTGCGATATTGCATTAAGCTACGTAGATCTTTCTAAAGAGTTAGAAAACGCGCTTCATGCGAAATGACTCAGGCAATTTCACTGCAATTCCGTCGCGAAGCTGAACGAATGTATAAAACAAAGGATTCTTGCGAAAGAAGAATATTCGCTTACCCACACTGTACTTTATAAATCATGAAACGATAAATTACACGAAGAGAGAATACGAATAAATATTAATAGTTTGTAAGAGAACATTGATCGTGACACCATTCGTTGATTGTTAACTTATGTAATTAATACCGAAAGGTATCCCCCGCTATCGAGTGCTCTACTTGGCAATGTAATTGATACGCGCAATAACATCAGTTATCATTAAGCGAGTTACACCATCTAGTGGCTCACCAGGCAACTGGTTTTATCGGGAAAGATAGTAAATCTCGCTGACGTATGATAACGATCCGTTTCTAATACCTCTGATTACATAAACGACAATACCGTTTGTTCGCGATGTTTGCTCCCCGGGTATGAAATCAATGGCGTAGAATTAATTAAATTTTTTTTTTAAATGTTTTCACCGATTGGAAGAAATCAGAGCGCGTAGCGAAATCGAGATTTCCGTCACTATACACCCCTGAGAGGGTGCTTGGCAACCGGAAGGACCAACAAGAACAACGCTGCCGCGCATACAGCTGGCAGAGCTATACAGGGTGGCAGATGTCTTTCTCAAATGTCGCCGTTGAACGTCATCGAGCATTACGTTTGGAGAGTGTTTCCTTTCCATCCGTGGATCCCCGAGATCATCGACGTGGAAGGCGAACGAGACACAAACGAAAACGTTGGCAACTTCCGCGAAAACCTTTGATCTCGCAGATTCGACTATCCTACGAATGTTTAATAAGTAGTGAGTCGTAATAACCTATCAACTTAGAAGGAAGTCGCAAAAAACAATCTTACGCGACAAGTAGTATGCGACCGATAATAACATGTAACAGTTCGATAAAAAGTAAGCTCGTTCTTTTTAACTTTCGACGTCTCTTGTGTTACAATTGCTCTTTCTTACTTTATTTTTGTTATCGCTGTAAATAATCTCGACTTTTTCAAATTTTTCATCGAAACATCACCTCATTTGTCTGACAGTGTCCGTGTTCATTTTCCAAGTTCCAGTTGTCAAAAGTAGAGCGTAACAATGGCGCAGAAGCCGCAACACACGCCAGACGAGCAGGAGCTCGAGACGATGGCGCAAGCCGAACTCTCAAGGTTGAAGAGGCAGTACAGGATAATGGAGAATGATCGAGCAGCTTGCGCGGAGGATGCGAGATTGCAGCTCCGCAATCAGTTGAACATGATCGCTCGTTTCGAGTATGAAAAGGCGGAGCTTGTGCTTCGCATTAAAACCGCGAACTCGAAAACGTTTGCGCGAGAGGACGAAGAAATGGTGGAGAAGTTGAAGTGTCTCTTAACGTTGGAAACGAATTACGAGAGCATGATTAAAGCAGAGAAAGGCGAAATAGCGGAACTCGACGATCACATAAACAAGGTTCGCTAATCGTCCCATATGTCGCGTGCAACTGTTCAAATAAAACACCGTGTTAATTTTCTTTAGCTCACGAAAGAAGTTACCAGCTTAAAAATGAAAGTTCGATCGGACGCGCAACTCAAGGAGATCTCTGCGCAACGTGACAAAACGGTCACGATGTTGGAGAATCGGTTGGAAGTGGCGACGAAGAGGTTCAACCTCGTGATCGCCCAAAACGAGAAGCTTCGGAACGAGATCGACGCGATGCTCAAAGAAAGGGCACAATTTACGGCGTTTTGGAACAAATTAATTGGACAATTGAATACTGGGAAACAAATCATCAACGACCTGATAGAACAAGCTACCATAGCGTTTAATCAAAGGGACGAAGAGTTAAACAAGATTCAGGCACTTCGCGAAAGGTACACCTTTATCTGTATCGCCGTAGAGAGGAAACAACTTTGATTCTTACCTAAAGATCGCGAAAGTTGCAACAGATCAGATCGTTGGCCTCGTAATTCTAAGAGTTGCATTAACGACCAGAAAGTTATTCGTATTTCGCGTAAAATGAATTATCCTTCGCTGGATTAGAAACTCGGAACGGAGAGCAACGGTTGGGAATCAATGGCGCATGATAACATCCGGTGATCTCGCTTCTCGATTATTCAATATTTCATTCGTCCAACTGTCGAGCCATTCGCACACCTTTCTTCCGGTAACGAGATTCGATCTTGTAACAGAAATAACAAAAAGTAAAATATTTATTGCTCTTTTTAAAATGTATTCGAGTCGGGGAAAGTTCTAGTCGATATCATAGAGAACACGAGCTCCAGAATCAGATGCAAAGGACGAAAGATTTAAAGTTGATAGTTTTAAGCATGTAAATAATAACAAATCTTAGTTATATTATGTACAATAGAAACTCGATTTGTTTAAAGGGGCATAAGAGATCTGAGAGCGCACGTCTCAGAAATGTGCGAGCTGCAAAGAACGATGGACAACGAGATGAAGCTTCAAGAGTTCCTCGGTGTAAAAGGACAGCATCGCGAAATGGCTGATTTGAACGCGAAACGTGCAGCTGAAAAGAAAGCTAACATGGAAAAGAAACAAAACATGATTTCAAATTATAAGCAAATTCTTCAAATGATCAAAGAATTTATCGGTATTTACATTCTTCTCCTCTTAGTAACACCAGGTTCTAAAGATCAATCTTTATACTGAATCCTTGTGTTATCTAGGTGAACAGGACATCGACAAGCTCGTGGCACACTTCATTAAGCAAGAGGAAGAAAACTTTGCTCTATTCAGTTACGTGAACGAATTAAACGACGAGCTGGAGAGTTTGCAGACGAGGATGGTTCAGCTGACGACAGCTATAGACGAGGCACATGTGGAGAATGAACATCGCGGTTTACAACAAACCGAGACATTGGAGAAGCTCAAGACGGAACTTGAAGAGCAGACAGCTCTCGCCGATGCGGCTGAAGAAAGTCTAACAGAGGTGACGTTTCAGTAATCCTATCGAACATTGAAAACCTACAACTTCAAATTCCGCGATTAAGTAAATACTACAGATAGAAATCGTTTGTTCCATTTTAAATCAATCCACACCTGATATTTATTCCAGTGCAACGACATACTTGAGAAGCTATTGAAAGGAATAGACTCTCTGTTCAAAGCGATACGTTGCGACAATGCACCGATTTTGGAGTTACTAGGTGACAATGAACAGATAACGACGAGCAACGTCATGTTGTATCTGGGGATCATCGAGAAACGTATCACGGAAATGTTCCATAAAGTGTATTGGGTAGACAGGGCCACCAAATCGCAACAATTGCGCCTCGACGAAGACAAACGGCCCAGATTGAAAGTGCCCCCCATTAAATACATCGCTCCTACCCAACCTTGTGCACTGTAAGTCCTCCGTTCCAAAAACGCTCTCCTTGCCTTCCTTCATTTCCCTTCAACTTCGATTAAATCATATAGATGCTTCGAAAAGGAGGAATTACAAATCGTATCCGAAGGGTTGGAGCAGCCACTGACACGCGACGAAGCCACTAAGAAGCTAAGACAAAGGCTCAAAGAAGACTACTCCGAACTCCTGCATAACATATCTGGCTGTCACTTACCGGCAGCCAGAAAAATCATACAAAAAAGATATCAATAATCGATTAATTTCACACGAATTTTCATGGACTATCGCAGAATTTTAATATCCGTCTTATATATCCGTTCGATGGATACATTTGATTAAAAAAGAAAAGATACTACCATCGTAGATGTTAATTGTAATTCGACTTTAATTTATCTTTCAGTTTCCCTTTAAATAGTAATAATGTATTTATTAGTATACATTTTACTTCTTTGCGATAAAATATATTTATTTACAAACAGTTGAAACGGAGTCGAGAATTATCATGCTTTCCCCTTCGCCGCCCATTTTCTTGCGACTTTGATGATCCGCTTCAGTTCGAGAATAGTACGTTTAATGTGATCCAGCTGTTGCTCGAAATCGTCCTTGCTCACGGTGGCGGGAATGCCTTTTCTCTCGCAGATCTGTTGGTACAGATTCCAGCAACACGTTTTCACTTGCGTATGTTTCAAATTTTTCTCTACGGCGTTTGCTTTTATCTTCGACACGATCGTCTCCCATTTCAAAGCTTTCGCCTCTGCTCTGTCACGCCTTCCTTGTAATTTTGCCAATTTAGTATTCAGTCCCATCATTTTTTGAGTTTTTAAATCGGTCATTTGATACTGTAACGAAACAAAGATTCGTCCCTTTTTTTTACAGTGTAATTACGAACGCGAAATTAACGAATTTTAGACCGAGAAAGGCGTTTACTATTTCTGTTCCCGTCTCCTCTAGCGTTTGAAGGTTCTTATCCTGATGCTCGGACAATATCAATCTTGCCTCGATTAAGGTTTCGTAGCGATTAAAGATCTCACTGATAGATTGAAATTCCCCTGTATCGGTGATCACTTTCTCCAAATAATTTTGGTACTTTTTATACTCCCCCACGTGTTCCTTCATTTTCTCTCGAACGTCTTTCATGTAACTCAGCTTTGTCGTCAAATCATCGATCTGAAAAGCGCGTCGTTTTTTATCTAAGTGAAATTACAATACGTCGTGTTCGATTATGTGACTTTAATTAACACTATTTTAATGTTTTACTTCTTCCCGTCGTAATTTCTGGCGTTCGCGTTCTTCTTTAATTTTAAGCTCCGCGCGATCGCGTTTCTCCTGATTCTCCCTGACGAATTTATTAAATTTTATAAACGACTCGCGAAAGATTAATTCCTGTCGCCTCATCTCGTCCCACTGCTCGTCCATGTATCTCCGTTTTTTCTCTCGTTCGGTCCATTTCGCGCGTAATTTCTCCTCGATTTTTGCTAACTCAGAATGTGCTCTCACCACTTCCGAAGCCGGGAAACTTCTCGGTTTGTCCCATTCAGGATACTTTCTATTATATAAAACGTACAATTCGCATTGTTACATAGCTTCGAAAATGTTGAAACTTCTTTCGGGTAACAGAAAAAGGTATCGTAAAAATGAAGTACTCTAACAACCTTGCTAATAAAATGTTAAACGTTTCCTACTTCCACTTGTTACCGTACTCGAAATAAAAGAATACATAAAACATTTCCTACACTTGTAACGCACTATACATCGATTATAAAAATTTGTTTGCTTCGGTTTGCGATATTACTTAACATTACGGTCCTCTCGCTTGGACAAAAAGTACTCTGTGAGTCCTTTCTGCGTATCGGTGGTGATAACAGCTCGTCGTAAGAAATTCTTTGTCCCTTCCGGTATCGACGCCATTTTAGATCCGCGTGAACTTGACGTTGCCGAAAATGAATTTGTCCAGACGGTATGCGATAAATTTTTAACAGAACATGAAACGATACTATGTACGACGCATTGATCAAACAATTCAAAGTGCAGGTTTGTCTTCTAACAATTAAAAAGTCCCCAGACATGTACGATACGATAGAGAGTTTATTCAAATTCAAGTACGACAATCGCAGGTGACAGGTAAATATACCTAGAGAAATTGTATCTAAAATAATTAATCGCATTTTATTTATTTTACATTTTTACAAGAAGGCATTAACAACAAATAGGAAATATCAGCGTAGGTCATAAGAAAGGAGACAATAAATATACATTTTTTCGAACGTTAGTGGCATAATCCGCAAAAATTACGAATGAACCTCCTGTCCCAATAGTGAAAGCTGCTTAAGCAATTGTTTCGCATTAATAAATGTTGTTGAACCATACGTGATTCGTTTATTAACCCCCGTCCCACTTTTCTGCTTCACGTAATCTACCAGATTTTGATATTCTATGTAATTTCCGCCACCAACGATAAAAACAATTACATCTTGGAATGTCGGTCGATTCTTTGGCATTTGATCGGTATGTTTCAGTTGTTTCGGATCCAGGTAACAATAATCATCGGTCTGGGATGATTGCCTGGATTCCATTAATTCGTCCACTATTTTCGTAACGAGTAAATTATGTTTTTTAACGACTAAATTCTTGACTCCCTCCATCACGAAAGATGATCCCTGATTCATAAGCTTCGAAAACATACTAACTGTTTTAGTTCCACCACCTTCGTAACTATTTTGAATTTCGGCTATTCTAGTATAGCTCCTCAACCTTTTTATGTAAATCAAAGGATTTAAGTCGCATCCAGCGGCAGACAATGCTGCTTCGAGCTTGTTATAGTCCGCGTCCGACATATTTGTACAAATATAATATATAATAGCAAGACGTAATTTATCCTCGGGAGTACCGCAATCGGGATCACTGATCGTTTCGAATACGCTTCTATCCAATGTTTGTTTGCTCATGATTTTTTGTTCTAGCTCGAAAAATGTATCGAGTCTTCGAGATTTTATAAAATTTAAAATACCAGTTGCAATTGATGTATGCATGTCTATTAATCGTTTCATTTCGAGGAGCTGTGGTAGAGAGTTTACAGCGTTTGTTAAACGTGCTGTATTATTAGAGACCATCGATAGCGCTACGTCGCTCTCGTTGTCGATCCCCATAGAAGATTTAAGTTTCTTAACATCTTCCTCGAACGTGCGGTATTGCTCCAATTCTTCCTGTATAGCTTCAGCTACTCTAGGGAATGGGCTACCTTTATGTTGACACCAAAAACGGTCTTTATTATCTAATTCATAGGCTCTGGTTTTTGAACGTGTTCCACCCGCTGGGGATCTTCCTACATTTTCCTCGACAACAAGCCTGTTTAATGCCATTTCCAATACATCGTGTGCCAGCGCTTGATATGTCCATGTATGATGTAACGGAGTAGTCATATCTACATTACGATCTAATATTATAAGAAGAGGTCTTTGGAAACTGTAATGACCAGTTGTTTCACTTTCGAATAGATTATTTCTAGTATCCCAAACGTTTTCTCTTAATTTTTTATCTATCATTTTAGCAACCATTTCTGCAGCATTTCCTCGTGAACACCTTATAATTGGAACAGTTCCCAATGTGACAAACACAGAGAAGAGACAATCAACTATAATTTCCATTACTGACTCCATTTCAGTGTCTTTCACTTCTCCACGATTAATCGCATGATACGATATGACATCACTATTTTGATGTCTTAGAATGAAAAGATCATCCTCTAATGATATAAAATTTAAATATTGATCAAATACCTTATGGATATTTGATACAACTCCTCCGAGTAATGCAGCAGCTGCTAGGTCTTCCATTTTTTGTCTAGATATCGGTGATATAAAGTTCAAATGATATATATCATACAAACCATTCTGTAAATCTTGACCAATCCTACCAAGATTTTCATCAGTGGGAGCACAAAAGTAAATAGCTGGTACTTCAGGAATGGAATCCCTGTCGGAATGCAATTGCATATGGAGTGTGATACCAAGCTCCCTAAGTTCCTTTACAGAAATCAGTGGTGAGATGATGTCTTGACCAAGTCGATCGTAAATTAAAACCTTCCATGTCGGTATTGCTTCCTCCAATTTTTGCTCGGGTTGATTCAAATTTAACATCTGTTTTAAGGCACTTATTTGCCTGTCACGAAGGCTCATCATGGTTAACTTTTTACTTTTACGAATACTTTCGTACTTATGGATATAAGAAAGTTTTTAAAATATCAGTGTATACGATTTCGGGTATACATAAACAAATAAAACGTCAAAACACACCATAACCCAAATAAATATGTCAACATTCGACGTTAACTCCGAATTATCAAAAAGTACTCACGCAGTATAAAATACTAGAACGGAATATTTGTAATGTAGGACACACCGGCTGTATGCTGTATACGGTAACGTCATCGCTCACTAAGCCGCTCAGTGAGCGGGTTTTATTCGTAGTGGCGCCATCGGTGGGAAAACGCCCAAGTTTGTAGTGAAAATAGTTCCCATCGTTTCTGTAAGATGGCGTCACCGATATCTTTAGTCAATTATTCTTTATTTTTCATAAATTTATTACTAAATGTGATTCTTTGTTTATAACATTATAATGTATCACTTAATATGTCAAATTTATCATTTTTATGAATGGTTATTTAATGCAGCAATAATTATTGACTCTTTAGTTAGTGGCGCCATCTAACAACAATGGTGGGAACTATTTTTTTAACTACAAACTTGGACGTTTTCCCACCAATGGCGCCACAGATACTAAAACCCGCTCACTGACCAGCTCAGTGAGCGGTGACGTTTCTGGATGCATCCATCAATAGTCATTTGAAATGACACAAATTCTCTAGGTTATTACTATTAATTTTCGATAATGTCATGAAAAATAGTATATTTATAGCAACTTCAGAATATAGACAATTTTACATTACGATGATGCACAAAATCAAAATTGAAAATTAAATGAACATGCATGTGTGCAATGCGATACCATTCAAGATGGATCAAGTAGGTTCAAGTTTTTACGGTACTTATTGGTAGCATTGGCCGGCAGCAAAATGGCGATGTCGTTTTGCTGGGAAAGTAAAATCAAAGAAAAGTTTGATGTTAACATTAGGCTACCGCGTGTGACATGTAAATAATAAACGAGATTTCGTTAGTATAATATTAAAGGAACTATTCTGATCTGCGTAAAATAACATACTTTGAATATTCGATGAGTTTTCGGTGATACGTTTCTGACAGCGTGTCCGCAATGGCCGATGACTCTACCTCTCTGCCTAAAAGGCGTCAATTGGTAAACAAACCAAACATAACTTTTGCAATTTAACATAACCCTTGATCGTTTTACATGATGTTTTTGAGAAATTGTAAGAAATATATTATATTTATCTGAAATTTCATTATAGCGGGAAAGAACAAGAAAGTTATATACAGATGATTGGGCCATAGGCGACGAGGAAATCGAGGGTCGCAGGACTTTTCAACTCGATGAAAAGATCGAATGTGAAAGATACAACTTGAGCAATTTCACTGGACTATTCCGTGAAATGATTGGTTCTGAATTAAATCTAGCGTACCTGCAGAAACACGGTCTTAGTATACCATTACTATTCAAGGATAAATCTGGACTAGGATTACGGGTTCCTAGTTCTAATTTTACTGTCAATGATGTGAGGACATGTGTCGGTACGTTTTGAGAATAATTTACAATAATATTATTGTGAATTCATATATTCAATTTAATGTATTGTATATATCTATTAGGTTCCAAAAGAGTATTAGATGTAATGGATGTGAACACGCAAAAAAATGAAGATATGACAATGAAAGAGTGGCAAAAGTATTATGAAGATCCTAATAAGGAAAGGTTATTAAATGTGATTTCTTTAGAATTCAGTCATACCAAATTAGAAAATTATGTACAATCACCTTCGTTAGTACGACAAGTTGATTGGGTAGATGTTGTGTGGCCAAGACATCTAAAAGAAGCACAAGTGGAATCTACGAATCTTTTGGAAGATATGATGTATCCAAAAGTACAAAAGTACTGCTTGATGTCTGTGAAAGGTTGTTACACAGACTTTCATGTTGACTTTGGAGGAACCAGTGTGTGGTATCATATCTTAAGAGGTGGAAAAATATTCTGGCTCATTCCTCCTACAGAGAAAAACTTAGCTCTTTACCAAGAATGGGTATTGAGTGGCAAACAGTCAGATGTATTCTTTGGAGACATGGTGGACAGATGCGGCAGGATAAGTTTAACAGCTGGCATGACATTGTTTATCCCAACTGGTTGGATTCATGCTGTTTATACACCTCAAGATTCGTTAGTTTTTGGTGGAAATTTTTTACACAGTTTTGGTATTGAAAAACAATTGAAAGTTGCGCAAGTAGAAGAACATACAAAAGTTCCACAAAAATTCAGATACCCATTTTTTACTGAAATGCTATGGTACGATTGTAAAACTACTTAAAAATTTGTAAAGTCTTTAAATCATACATGATTTTTGTTTGCCATAGGTATGTCTTGGAGAGGTACGTACATGTTCTCCTAGACAGAAGTCATTTGGACATAACTGAATCACAGCGTCAACATTTAGTTCCACAGCAACACCAACACGTGCATTTAACACCATTTGAATTACATGGCTTAAAAGCAATAGTTATGTATTTACATTTGCTGCCTTCTACGAAGAAGAATGTGCCTGAGCTGATCCGCGATCCTGTTGCCTTAATTCACGATGTCCGATGTCTAGTAGAGCAACATAGACACGATAATCCAGATGCCGCGGTGACAGGAAATCCTGTTTTACCACCTCCACCTCCGTTGACAATCGCAGAAAGGGTAAGCAATGCTTACATGTTTATTGAAAAAGTCGATTGCTTCTTCAATTTTCACATGTATCTTGTTGCATTACGTAACAGGAGCGCTTGAGAGTAACTAAGAAAAGTTTTGCAAAGATACAGAGGCATCACTCGCAGGAAAAGTCCGAAAGAGCATTCCCGCGGCGACGGCGTACTAGATGTAAAAAGTGTGAAGCATGTACAAGGACTGATTGCGGGGAATGTATGTATTGTCAAGATATGGTGAAATTTGGTGGAAGTGGTCGTGCCAAACAAACGTGCTTAATGAGACAGTGTCTGAGGCCTATGCTCCCAGTTACGGCAGCTTGTAAAGTCTGTCGACTAGACGGCTGGGGACAACCACCTGCACCTTTAATGGGTATTTACACTATCAGCGTATCATTAATTTGTTATTAAAAGTAATAAATAAAAGCACTTCGATTCTTTATGTTTGACACAGGCAAACCAACGCCGACAGCTACGTCAAGTTTAGTAGAATGTTCGATATGCTTTGACATTGTTCATCCCGAGTGTATAGGATTGGATCACCAAAATATAACCATTAGCGACGATTTACCGAACAGTTGGGAATGTCCTCAATGTTGTGAAAGCGGTCGAAATCTAGATTGCAGACCACGTCAACCTAAGGCTCGTACTCGAAAACTTTCTGTATCTAGTGCAGCCTCGTCGGCACCAACAACAGATTCCGAACGAGCTACTACACCAAGTAAACGTTCAAGACCCGATCCCAGCGATGTAAGTCCCCAAATGGAATCTGAAACGGTCTAAGAATATGAAATATTCATGGTTTCTATACAAAAAATTCCAGGCATGGAATGACAGAGAACCGGCTGAGGGTGAACAGCGAACAGCTTTACGTACACAATTAGCTGTACAATTAACTGGTTCAAGTAGTAAATCATTGAAGAGGCCCCATGTGGTGGTCAGGCCTGTTCCACTTCCGCCTGTTCAAAGACCAGGGCCCGATTTTAATGGACAATCTTTAGCGTACGACAAAACAGCATTACTTGCTATTTTTAGATTTTTAAATGCAAAGGACCTGGCGAATTGTGCCTTGGTTTGCCGTACATGGGCCAGATATAGCATAGATCCTAGTTTGTGGAGAAAATTGAATATGTCTCATTCTCATCTGACAGCTTTACATTTAACTGGTATTATACGCCGCCAACCGGAGCATCTGTCTCTTGACTGGACAAATGTTACTAAAAGACAATTAGCCTGGCTACTATGTAGATTACCGCAGTTGAGAACGTTATCTGTACAAGGTTGTACGTGGGCTGGAGTCTGTGCTTTGAGAACTTGCACTTGTCCACCACTAGTTACCTTAGATCTTAGTCATGTATCTGGATTGAACGATTCAAGCTTAAGGGAAGTCCTCAGTCCACCTACAGATTCGAGACCTGGTTTAATCGACAAGACTTCAAGGTTGAAACATCTTAAGAACTTGTCTTTAGCTGGATGTGATATCACTGATATAGCTTTGAGATATATAGTTCAACACTTACCCTATCTTGAAACATTAGATCTCTCTTCTTGCGGCAGGGTTACCGACGCTGGTGTAGCTCAATTAGCAACTCCATCAGCGCAGGCGGTAACAAACCTAGCATCACTGAATTTGGCGAATTGTAGACTACTCACAGAGACAACGTTAGATCATTTGGTGAGATGTAAAGTGCTTAAACGTTTGGACCTCAGACATACGACTCAAGTTTCAACACAGTCTGTAATTAAGTTTGCTGCGAAAAGTATTCATAATTTACATGTAACGGATGTTAAGTTGGTGGAAGAAAAAAAGTTTAAGACAGAGGTTAAGGTTACATGAAACAATGCATCCGATTGTTACGAAGATTTTCGGCAAGTATAATTCGGACACGTTACAGAAACATGACGAATGATGAACGATTAGACAACGCCGAATATCGACTAGCAATTATTTATTATCATAATAGTGCATCAGCACCCTATTGCATCTTCATAATCTAAGGAAATGGACCTGACTAGTATAGTATCTCTATTTCATAATGTTCAGTTTTACCAATATCACTGTGCAATCTGGGCAGTAACTACATGTTAATGTACATGTAAAATTATTTGAAATGACCAAGGAATGTTTAATTTTCTTTGCTTTTATTATGCTGTTTTCCTTTGTGCCTGGATAGTTATGTGCATATTCTTGAAATATTTTGATGAATACAGGATATTAAATAAGTAATGCAGATTCTAAACGATACTTGTACGCGTGGTTCATTCATCATAATATAGCAATTTTTAACCTTTCTACGACACGCTAAGGTTATGAACAGAGTTGCAGAAAGAAACGTGGGGTTATAGTAACCATGTAACCAAATTCATTACTCGCTTAATATTCGGTATTCTACTAGATCGAAATGAGTTACGTGCATCGGTATAGAGTTTTTACTGTCGGGTTGCTAAGAAACCGAACGTGCAGTATTTTTTTTATAATTCTATACGGGTGCAGAAACACGAATGCGGGTAAAAAGAATAAATGTTGAAGTCCGTAGTGTTGAGAAGAGGACTCGGCGGATTAGCATATCGACGTTATTAATCGCCGATATATTAATAGAAAACAAAAGAAAAAAGGTATATTTATTTGTATGTGTGTTTGAATAAATTTCAAACGCGGTCACTGACTCGAAAGTCGCAAAACTGAAGCAGCCTGTTGACATCTGAACTCATACTCTAATTATAGAAACGAAAGCGCGCAATGAAGTATATTCAACTATACCATTTCATAAGATTAGATAGGTAAATAATACTATGTTTAAAAAAAAACATGTACATTACATGAATGTTTTAATTTTTGACCTAGAAACTACGTTAAACTTAAAGCCACATGTTATTATGTAAACAAATGTATATACGGTTCTTTTTTTTTATAAATCTACCTTTTAGTTTTAGTTTGTTGATGTGCATATTATGTGCGTAAATTGAGAGTGATAATAATAATAGAGAGCAATAAAAGTTTAATTACCTGCACTTTGAAGCAGCTGTTGTCTCACAAATTCGTTGAGTATTCAAAGTGTCATGCGTCGATTATCGAATCTCCTCTCTGAAAAACGTGTCACCTAAAAGGCACACGAAGTATTCGCACTAAAACTAAGCATATTTTTTCAACTTAGCTCGCAGTGCAATGATTTCATTATACTTATTGACGACGAACTGTTTACCGCGAGAACATTTTTTTTATAATTCAAGCATGTTTTAGAATCACGTAAGATACAAATAATGTTCTAAACTGTGACATCATTGTATAGAATATGTAACCCACAGAGAACAATAGTGATATTCTGACTTTCAAATATAATTTAAAATTTTTAAAATACCATCATCTCTACCCGTTCGTTTAAACTAGTCTGTGATTCGGTGTTTTTCTTTTGTCATTGTACTACTGTATAATAATTAATTAGTATACAATTGTATAATAGTAAAAAGAGTTGTTTAATAATCATGTAATTATAAAAAGGAAATTTGTACATCTAGCGATACGGATTTCTGCCGAGTGAGGAGTAAGTCTCTAAATAATTTCCCCTTCATCATCGCAAATTGCTTCTAATTATCACGTTGTTGAAATACTAAATAGTATTATTTAAACTTTATAATAAACCAACAATGCAATGAACAAACTATTATTTATTAAGTACGTATTGCTTCATTTTAATACGTGTATATATGTATATCGTTTAAATAAAATATGCAAATAATTAGTTACTTGCATATATCAAAATTAATTCCCATAATATTATTATAGGTATTATATGAAAATATCTTTATTAAATTAATGACCTATTATAAAATTAGAATTTGCTGTTTATTATATAAACAGATTATCGATCCAGGGATGAAGATGTTTTGTAACTTCTATACACGTAATCAATATTTTATGCATACTGAAACAGCATATATACGTAAGTGTATTAAAATGAAATGATATAAATTATAAAAGGAGGCAAGTAAATTCCTCAACGGGCACAAATCCACGTTCGCCAACTATACGAAATATTTACTTTGCGACGCCAATGCATTGAAAACAAAACTAGGGAGTTTGTTGCGTGCCGACGCTATGTCCTTTTTTGGTCAACGCCAACCAACGCTAACGGTGGGTACCGGCGAAAATCGTAATAAGTATTTATAGTACTGCGTATTACGAATGGAAAAAAGAATCATCGTTGAGAAATTGAGAAAGTTTGTAAATTCTGGAAAAACCTGCTCGTCCATTGTATTTCTGTTACAAGCATGTGAGTGTTATGCCGAATTTTTGTGTTTGTGGTAACCTATCAGAAAACTTTGTCGTCAACTAATGATCGTCTTTATTAAAAAATATTTTACAACGTGATAGCAAAAAAAGCGATATATCAATAGTTTCATATACTCGTTACATCTGCAAAAGTACGCCCGATACGTTAGCTAATATATAAAATTTGCACGTCGGCGATTGTCTTTTGTTTTGATCGATACACATGTTTTAATGTTTTCTCTTTGCGTTCGTTACGCAATATTTACCATAGTTACTAGAGAAAAACAAACTATCGCGTTTACCAATTGATATTTAAAAAAATTGTAGATTTATACGCTGCAGACGAATGAACAAAAAATTCTGTCAGAGTGTAAGATTTTCTACAAAAAGCATTTAGGTGAGTGTGCGTGTAGTAGTCTGTGCGTCTGCTTTCCCAGACAAAGTTTTCTATATTTTTATATGTAATACTTATATGTATATGTATACAATTGTCCATAGTAATATTTCACCGAACCTAACATTAACTTAACCTAATTCTGCTAAGACAGAGTCAAGATCCTCTTGTAGAGAGAGACTTTCTTCTCGTTGCTTTCCTAAATCATCTTTCAGTCTATCGACTTGTGCTTTTAATAAGTAGTTACCCTTCTTCAATGCAGCTAAACGTCCTTCGTGCTTTTTAGCTTTTTTCTGCAAAAACATAACAGTTTAAAACATAAAATCTTTATATTCCATGTTAAACATTTACCTGTAATGCATCTCTTTGGCCTTCCAACGAGTTATCTTCGTCTTCTGTCTCTGATTCTTCGTCCTCCTCTGATTCCTCTGATTCAGACTCTTCGGATTCTGTTTCTTCTTCATCTTCTTCTTCCTCCTCGTCTTCTTCATCTTCATCATCATTTTCTGACATTAGTTTTGCCATTTTGTCAACTTCTTTTTGAAGACGTTTAAATTTCTTTTTCTCCTCTTTCAGTAATTTTTGTTGCTGTTTAATTTGATCTTTCAATGCGTGTCGCTCTTTCTTAGCATTTGCTGCCTTATCGCTGTTTAATCAAAATATTATGTTGCATTATATTTACATGTTACATTGCAAATCTCTTCGCGTTAGTACTCACCTGCAATTTCTAATTTTAGAGGTCAAAAGTTTAATCTCTCTCTGTAATCGTTTTTCTGTTGCAGCCTTCGGATCTTTCTCTTCTTCTTCTTCATCTTCCGTAGTTTCATCTTCTTCTTCTTCTTCTTCTTCTTCCTCACTTTCGCTCGGCTCTTTCTTATCTATGCTTTTTTGAGAAGCAATTTTCGCGACATCTTTCGCGCTTGGACAACCGGCTAATGCCATTCCTGAAATCAAGTACCAAGTCGCCTCGTCGCTATCGTCTGCTAGCTCTATTACCGGTTCAGCCTCAAGCTCTTGCTCTGATCCCAAAAGCGGAGAATAAAGCGACATTAGCGTAAGCGTAAGCAACTTAACATTATTGACGAATAATTGAACATATATGGAAGTAGAGATTTGTTTATGTATTCATTCAACGCAATGTTAAAAGATTAGTAGCTGCAATGCAAATAATAATCGCTAGCTTAAACTTAAACGTTACCACTTGCGCCGTAAGCAAGTAAACGTTAAAATTACTATTATTCGTTAGTGACAAATTCAAATTGTTCGTACCAGCTTTCATACGCCTTTCTAAAGTGGCATACATTCTTCTCATTTCTTCTAATTCATTCTTCATTTTGTCCCTTTCCTCCGCCACGGTGATATATTCTTTTTCAAGCCTCTCTGCATCTTTTCGAGCTTGCAGAGCCGTCTGTTTCAAAGATTCCGTGAGTTTCTCGTCGTGTTTACCGTGATCTTCCAAATTCTTTTTCGATTTCTCCCGGTCGACTTCGGCCTCTAGATTCAAGATCCTTTGCTGCAAAAGACATTTCAACAAATTATTACACAGATCGGATCTTCTTCCATCGAACTTAGAAATGATCGAAAAGAATATTTTACTTGTAATCTCTTGTTTTCCCTTTCCAAAGCTTCCTTATTTCTAAGTTCCAGAGCAAGCATTTGTTTGGTGCTTTGCAAGTCGTCCCTTACTGCATCAATGTCGTCCATGTCGTCCGAAACGGAATCATCGGTGGGTTCATCAGCCTTCTGCATTTGCTCCTCTATCGTCATTTGCCTCCGGAACTTCCTCAGACCCTCCAACATCGGTCTCGATCGATCGTTGGTCTGCACCCTCTTCAGCGGTACACCCTGTTGTATCTGCTTCAGCAATTGGTTATGCATGTTCGACTTTTCGGATTCGAACACAAACTGTGCCTTCCCTAATCAAAAAGACCCAATCAGTGATACACGTATGGTACCTCGATACGGAAAGGCAACTTTTGAACGAATCTCCTCGATTGAAGATCAGATTCTCCTTAGTGGATCATCCTTGATCTCACGTAAGCTTTCACGTTCACCCTAAATCGCTTTGTGCAATTTTATTTACACCTCTATGATGATTGGAATGGAGAAAATGGGGGGGGGGGGGGTTGTCGATAAAACCCACTGAACACGAAGACAGTAATTAATTCAACGACAATAATATTATTCATAGACAAGCTTGTATGTGTACAGTTTAAAGGATAGTAATTATGAAGTCTCGAGCAAGCTATTAAAAACTTCACGTTTCGATTCTATGGTTTAGAGCTCATCTTCAGAGTCGGCAAATGTTACGATTGAATTTACTAAATTAACACACAACAAAAATGTACACGAATTTTGTGTAGATTCATTTGTAGCGTTTGCGGATTCTGAAGTTGATTAAAAAAAAAAAAAAAAAGAGTCGACGCATGATATAAATAATGGCTTGTTTGTGATTACATAACATTATTCAGTAATACAACAAACAGGGAGTGGAATTCGCTTGCAGGAGAATGGGGTCAGAACAATAACAAAGAGTACATGTACTACAAACAAGTCATATCACAGTCCGGGAACAAAAGCTGATCGAACCGAGGTTCGTTAACAATTTAATTGATTACACTTGTCGATATACGCGGCTCTTTGGATCGACATTCACAGGTGATAAGGGGGGTTGCACACAAGGGTTGAAGGGAGAGCAATAGCACAAAGGGTCTAGGTAGCGACTAATCGACCAAAACGGTGAAACCGGTTCCTCCTAAGAGAATCGTCCAAGGGGGATCTGGGTAGGATCGAAGTTTGATCGACGATCACCTGCTGGATCAGCTGTGACCTTGTTCACCCTCTCGATCAGAGGTGCGCTCCTGTCGTTGCATTGAACGTGCCTTAAGGTCCTTCCGCTCTCGACCTCCTTCATCATGCTCGCCCAGTCGGGACGTTTCCGTGGCCTTGACTTCAACATCTCCAGTTTCTCGTGTTGCGATTCGCTGAGAGGAGGAAGATCCTTCAGGATCGTCCTGGCTGGAGGCGGTGGAGGTGGTCTCGGAGGCGGCGGTGGCGGGATCGCTGCCCTCGAAGAGCTTTTCGATAGCGTCGGTGCGCCTATTTATAAAAGGAATTTTATTTTTAACGTGGGTAAAGTGTACCGGGATTTTGTTTTGTGTCGCGTGTTTGGTAGAAAAGCATTCCCTATCGTAGGGGTAAGTATGTTGTCACGAACGCGTTCACTATAGGTGGGTTCGAGCGACGATCGTTCTAACGAGGGGATCAAGGGAGCAGTCTCGCTTAACGGGTCAAATAATTTTTAAATAAATTAATACCTGTTCTTGGGACTACAATTGACCGAAAAAATAATGGAGAACCTGCAGGTTTTGACTCAAACTACCAGACTGCTCCCTTAGGTGTAATAATATACCTTGGATTCGTTAATTTTTTCGTACATGGTATTATTGCAACTGATTTCTGCGTTTCAGGATAATCCCTGAGTACGCGAGGAAGTGTGAAACAAAATAAAAGGAGTGGATCTGGTCTAGCGGAGCGGTTCATGCTGTTACCTGTGGTGCTCTCACTCTTGGAGAGAGGTATAGTGTCACCTCGAGATCGAGACCTCTCGATTCGAACCTGTCGTTCGAGCTGTGGCCTCGAATTTGGCTCTTGTCGTCCATTCTCGCGGATCTTCGTCGGCACCGGTTGACTACTCGTATTTTTCCCGCTTTTCGTCAGCTGACTGCTCGTATTTTTCTCACTTTTCGCTGGTTGACTACTCGTATTTTTCTCACTTTTCGCTGGTTGACTGCTTGTATTCTTTTCAATTTTCGCCGGTTGGCTGCTTGTAGTCTTTTCAATTTTCGTTGGTTGACTGCTTGTATTCTTTTCAATTTTCGGCTGCGACGGGATTATTGTGATTTTACTCTGTTTCCGCGGCTGCACTTCCGCCGGGGGTTGCTTCACTTCCGGTTTCGCTACGCTCTATAAATTGAGAATTCCTTCGATTAGGGAAGTACACCGATTATTTTATTTTGTTACGCTCTTCCACATGCTGTTATTTTAACACAATCTTTACGTCACTCTTTCCGGTATCATTTATCGTTGTTTCCAGAATTTTTCAGAGTTGTATCTTGTTTGTTATATAATAATCATGAATTAAAAGAAGATACTGCTCTGAACAGTCTAGCAACTATATTTTCCCAAAACACTGCTATCGAATACACGACGGAGCGGACGATAATTTGTTTATTTCTTTAAAAAAAAAGTTAGTTTACGAAGCTACGTTCTATTTTATCCCCTTACTCGAACCGTTAATGTCGAAGAATTTAAAGATTCTGTTCATTGTACCAGCAACATTTGCACGTCAATTGTTAGTCGTTAGCGTACTTAATTCTTCGAGCACGACCACCTCATCGTTCGCGATTGAAAATTTACTTTTGAAAGGTTGTGTCTCTGATCTGCTCGTTACGACTGCTTGGAAGACCCGTTGATTTGCAACAAAAGAATGGAACCCAGTTGGTGTATCGTCAAAGGCAGTTGCGTTAAAAAATAGAAAAGAAAAACGAGCGTACATCCCCACCCGCTCTTCTTCTATCCTAAAGAAAGAAAGTCTCGAGAATTCTCTTGGCAAGTATCGAAGTTCGTTTGGTCGTCTTTAAATAATCCGAATTGCACTTCCTTCTCGATCGTTTCCACGCTGCAAGCTTCGATCGCCATTCCGGTTGCATGAATTTTTTTCAATCGTGTAACAACATTCATTCGTTGAATCTATCGCTAAGAGATCGTGCGAACGAAATCGCGATACCGTTGCACGAGTGACTGATGATCAATGGAACGTTAAAATAGAAGGATTTCACGCGTAAAATTTGTAAAATCTACTCAACTTACCGGTACGTTCGCGCGAAAGCGTGATATAAACTCGTTAAGAAACTGGCGGAAGACGTAGCTGGCAAGACATTTGAAATAGAAACGCGTGTTCTTTAAATAATCGTGACCCAGAGGCTTATATGCGAGGACCCGCGATGCTAGCCTTCTCGCTGATCTCTCATATCGAGAAAGGGAAATTGATTTAACTTCTTCGGTGCATTGCACACCGAACTTTAACAACCGTAGGGGCTATATTTCTTTTATATCATTTTAATGTATAACCTTTTATGTGTATTCTCGCGATCGACGAAGTTTCATCGCAATATATTAGCAGACGTTTCAAAGGAAATGAATAAATCGATATTTTTGGAGCTTTCCCGAATCTCGCGCTTGTTGGAAAACTTTCAACCATGAATTTGTCGCGTGTATCACGATACGTTGATTCCGAGGTGAT
Source organism: Hylaeus anthracinus (assembly GCF_026225885.1). Lineage (NCBI taxonomy): Eukaryota > Metazoa > Arthropoda > Insecta > Hymenoptera > Colletidae > Hylaeus > Hylaeus anthracinus. Next base: position 15,064,007 of record NW_026534337.1, read on the forward strand.
TGTTGATCACGTATAACTCGATCGGTCTCGTCGATGATCTAACTGTACGCGACAGTTGTAAACAATATTGTGACGTTAACGTCCACGGCGTGGCCACGTGTCTTCAAAATATCGTGCATCACGTTTTTCGTGTTTTCCCTCGTAACATAGATCCGTTCGCCTTTGTTAATTATGCTTGGCTCGGCGCCAGAATATCGGAAGTATGCGTTTCGAGATCGGTATGCGGGCGGCGAAGTATACAAATAAACAAAAGTACCAGAACCCCGACGAATCGGATAAACAGTCAAAGTAATTCTAAAGAAATAAAAATTGAAAAAAGAAATTGAAGACCCAGGTCATTCGTGGTTCTCCGAGCAGAACGTTTGCCGAAACGTTTTCGACCTTTGTCATTCGAATAAAACTTTCGTTCATCTCTGACGCGTTATCGCGTAACTCGAGGACTTGCCGTGTTTTTCAGTTTTTCGAGAAACCGCGAGATGATATAAACGTTTCGGATGCAACGCCCTTGTAAATCGTCGAAATGTTTGTAACGCAAACTTGCTACTTGACACCCACCCGGCGCTAATAATAGCCAAGTCCGGTGACTTTGAAACCTAATATCTGAATGGAAAAAGGCTGCAGAAGACGGCGATCATTCTTCGGTTGGTCGTGTTTCTAGTAGTATGAGCGTGTGTGGAATCAGACAAGCTTTGTCGTTGCGTACAAAGAATACCATACCATATTGGCTTGCAATTAAACAGATGTATTCTGTAGTAAGCAAGGTTTCTGACCTAACTACAAATAAAATAATAATTGTGTTATGCGGATTGAAAATTATTTCTCTCTGGATCGATCTTCATTTAGCTTCGCAATTAGAAATACGATAGTTTGTATAATATAATTACTGTCGTACTTGGAGCTACGGAAATAAACTAAGATGAAAATACTTGTTATTCTCGAAGAAGGCCAGCAACCTTTGGCCGACAATTCGACATAGATCAGGTTTTCGACTGAATTTACACTCGATTGCTAAGAAGTATTCTCGATTCGTTTAATTGCAGAGAATGTAGTCAAAATATATAGGAACTCACTTTAAGGGTGACTTGTGTGAAGGCCGGTGGTTCGTCAGACTTGGATTTGGAGTCTCTCCTGGAATTGAGGGTCCATGGCGCGGTAGGCATAGGCAGAGGGTTGGGACCATCCTTGACCCATGGCGGCCTGAAGGTGGTCCTCTGCGGTGGTTGGCCACCGGCACCGGGCATTCTTCCTTACTCTTGTCACAGGGTTCCTCCTTTCGCGTTCGACTTTCGATTTCGATCCACCCAGGCCGACACTTTGGAATACTGTGTTTCGAGGATCACGAGATCCGTGCCAGACTACGAGGACCCTCTGTAAGACGTGCACGATGCGCCACTGACGGACTCCTGGATGACGGGACGCAAAAGGTGGGGGATCGATTTTACGTGGGAGAACCGCAACCCACTTTTCTCGAGACGTTTCGCACTCGGGGAAATCTTCCGGATCCTCCTTCTTCTCGAGGTTCACTGATCCCGTTGGACTCGAGGAATAGTCGCCAGCTATCGGGCTGAGACCTTTGGCTGGTCCGCGAGAAAGGTTTCCACGGATCTGCGGGAAATGTCGAAGAGCGTAGTGGTTGAGAATTTTTGAGAGTCTGGGAAAGATTGAGACCTGGACCACACATCAGGGCCACGACTGCACCTCCCTAACCGCGCGATATTTCGGTCGACGTGACGTCACGGAGAGACGCAAGCTCGAAATAGAAGACGGTCCTCTTCTTCTAGGATGCTCTCGGCGACTCTCTCGGTTGAAACGCCTCTTCCCTTGATCCTACGACGTATCCCACGTCTCTGTTTACGATGCACCAAGTGTCGATCGACGCGAAGGTCGATAGATCTTCAGGGTCGTTCTAACGGATCGATTCTCCAAATCTCTCGCTGCCTATTGGCACTTGACCATTTCAACTGGCAATCGAACACGAGTGCGGAGTACTTTTCGAAAGCGTTGCAATTTATGAAAGCACAGTAATCCCTCGATATAACAACACCGACTAACCAAACTACATGTAAAAGGCCTTTCGCCATTTTCGTGGATAAAAAGCCGTCGCTATTGTTCGTTTGCAGAGTAAATAAACTATAGCGTATCTTTTTGGTATCTATCTAATTTTGTTGATCATGTTCGCTCTATTAGATCCCTAAATGTTTCCTAGAGATCATCAGCGAGGCTTGTGCTGTTAAAGGGTAAGCAGATTTCGAGAGAGGCAATACCAGCTAGCTGCACAGAAACACAACGAGGCGTTCCTGAAGCACAACTATTATCAGCAAACCGCGGACTACTTCGAACGAACTTGTAGGATCGCCAAACACTACGATTCGTGGAATTACAAGAGCCTAGATCCGAAAGGTGAACTCGAAAAGGCTAAGAAAGCGGAAAGGCTTCTAACGAGAAGAAACAAATTGCGAAACCTGTTGAGGGAAGAAGAGGAGTCGTATAGAAGGGAGATAGACGAACGAAAGAGATTGACACCTAAGCCGGAAGAATCGTCGTTGGAAAAGCTCAGGCAGAAATTGAAAGAGAAAAAAGCCGAACAGAGTCTCTATTATCCTCAAACCTGTCGAAGATACCAGTCGTACTTCGCCAGCCCTAAGGACTCTAACAGTCCCCGTTGGAACACATTGAGAAACACCAATCTTCAATACACTCGCGTCTGTAGAGACTCGCCGAACACATTCAATCGATCCGGGCAGAGTTCTTATCGTAGAAACTACAAAATGAGCGTGTACGACAACAGCTCCAAGGAGCAAAACGATCGAGATGCGCGACTGGAAATGTCGGGATCGCCATTGTCCCAATACATGGACGAACATGTAACGCCTAACTCCAAGTACTCGGCTCGATACGCTCGCCAGAGTTTGGAGCACACAAACGTGAGAACCGAGGATGTCGTTGACCACGAGGTAGACAGACCACCGAGTAGAGCTTCTGTTTCTCCAGATTCCGGGATGGGTAGGTACCCTTCGCCAACAGAGGATCCTCCTGTTTATGGAGACAATAAGAACGAAAAGAGGGCTCAGCAGGTCAACAGCTACCAAGAGGTTAGAGCAGCCGGAATGCCATCCGAGGGTACAGCCGGAGGTCACATCGTTATCCCTTGGAGAGAAAATGTTGGCCAAAGAAACGAAAGAGACGAGCACTTAGAGAATTCGTCTGTGGCTTGGTCGCGCGAGAATTCCGAAGCTCGTAAAGCCGAGGAGGAAGAGAAGATTTCGGCTCGTCAGGAACAACAGAAGTTGGACAGATATAACGCCACGGAGACTAAGAACGCGAAAGATACGAAGAAGAAGGACCAGCGGCAGTTTGAAGTGGAGAAAACCATGCCGTGGCTACGCATGGACCCTGGCATCAAGAACCTCTCGAAACAAATGTTTATGTACCTGACCCACAACGAGCTGAAGACCAAGATCGATGACCTCGCGAAGAGGGAACAGCACGCGTGCAATAAACACTGTTGGGACGAGGCTTTGAGACTGAGGGACATGAGAAACAGAGTGGAACTGATCTGCGAGAAACAGCTCTACAATATCGAGGACTTCGAGCTCGACGAAGACGTGAAGAAGGTGGGACTGTACAACATCGGGAAGAGGGAAGCGGAACTCGCTCAACGCGAGAACGTCTGCACGGACACGACCCTGTACAGGTATGTTTTGCATTTAACTTCATTCTTCCTTAGAAGAGAGGCTCAAACTCTAAAGACATGGACGTTACGAAGGTGGCGCTAATGTCTCGTTCAGTATAACTTCCAGGTCGTTTCCCGAGAATGAAGAATCTTTATTATAGCCTACCAATGACAGAAGGTATGAACGGATGTTAGACTTACTCTTTCTCCCAAGGCACGTCGTGTCACGTCCGATCGTTTCGACGTCGTGATCTGATATACAAAAATACTTTCAATCCGGATATAATAATGCTACGCGTGACCTAATCGAGCCGCATAGATATCAATCATCGATCGGATCTACGATTCGTTTTAATCTTCGTTCGACGATCCCATTCGTTGGAATCTCGACACGTGACCGTGAGCGATGTTAAGGGTCTAGGACGACGAATGGCACCTCCTGCTTCTCGAATTAGTCAAACTTCGTCGATGTCGCAACCCTAAAACCGTGAGTCATTCACGTCTCAATTGTATACGCTGCTCGCTACACGCATCGTACATTTCGCAAATGCGTGCCAACACGTTCGTCATCCTATACGTTCTACATTCGTTCCTCGATAGATTGCGAATAGAATGGCAATCTGCAATTCGATCTCCCGACGTGTTTGTGCAAATTTATATTTGACGATGGATGCCTCCGGGTTTAATGAACGGATTTATTTCTGATTGGAGATACGAAGGTGAACGTCTTTTTTTAATTGTTGGATTGGAGAGAATGGAGGTTCTTAATATTAGGTTGCCAAGAAAGTATAATTTAAATATAAATTTGCTATTTTTATAAAAGTACAGATTCAATCAATAATATATTCACCATTGTTGTCGATAACTTTTGCCCATCTAGTTGGCAATGTTTCGATGCCCTTCCGATAAAACCTTTTCTTTTTGGATTCGAAGAAATTGGACAGTACATCGTTGATACTTTCGTTAGAATTGAATGTTTTCCCTCGCAGAAAAGGTTTAAGCGATTGAAATAGATGATAGTCCGAAGGAGCCAAGTCCGGACTGTACGGGGGATGCGGAAGAATTTCCCAAGCAAATTCCTTCAGCGTCTCTTTAGTAACTTTTGCAGTATGCGAGCTAGCATTGTCCTGTTGTAAGATAACACCTCTTCCGTTTACTAATCCAGAGCGCTTAGTAACTAGAGCTTCACGTAAACGTTGCAATTGCTGACAGTAAATATCAGCGGTAATCGATTGATTCGTGTCTAAGAGTTCGAAGTGGATGACTCCTACCATATCCCACCAAACGCACAATAACACTTTTTTGGGATCCAAACCATTCTTGGGGGTAGTTAGCAGAGGTTGATGCGAACCGAGCCATTGTCTTTTCTTTGCGACGTTTTCATACAAAACCCATTTTTCATCCCCCGTAACGATTCGATGAAGGAATGGTTTGATCTGATGTCGCGTAAGCAATGAATTGCAGACGTTGGTCCGACAAAGAAGATTTTTCGCGGACAATTTGCGAGGCAGATGGACACGGTACTTAGAAGCTTGCCCCAAACAGTGAAAATTAATTAACATAACAGTATAGACTGTTTAGTAGTCTGCCTGCAATTACTCTGCTCGATTCTCGCGGATCCACTTCGACTACACCCTTCGTGTGGTCGTTATCAAGTTCAGATGGCCTACCTGCTCTTGGACGATCGTCAAGGTTAAAAACGCCAGATATAAATTGTGCAAACCATTCTTGAGATTCGCGAACGCTAATTATGTCACCCCTGAACTGCACACACGTTTTTTTCAAGAGTAACATTTGAAATGACCGAATCTCAGGATCGCGCTTGGCTTTTTGTAGCTCAAAATAATAATGTAACCAGGAAGTGGACAACTTGTCCAAGTTTCTTTGGCACTACGAGCAATGTTCTTGACTGTCGCTTATACCGATTTGGTTTCGGCGCTACGAAATGAAATAAAAAGAAGTGCATTTTTCTAAGAATCGGTGTAACTTCTAACATTGCAATTGTTTGTAATGTTTTCAGTCAAGATGCAAAAGACATGTGGCAGAAGTGGGTGCATGAAGACGACAACTCTGCGATCAAGGATGCTAAACAACTGAGAGAGACGTTGATGGACAGTTTAGAGAAAGAATGGCAAGATCTTGCAATTCGCGAGAAGGAGAAGATCACTCGAGAGTATCATAACGTGCTGCAGCATTCCGATGTACAAGAAGAGCACAAATTGTCCGCGAATATTCATGCGGCTGGATTGAAATCCTCCCACTCAAATTCCTTCAAATAAATTATACATCGAGTATTATAAATTTCAAGAGTTTGATCACACATGCAAGTATAATAGCATTATGTGATCCATCATTTGTACTTCACCACCTTTTGGCCAACAGTAACCATACACAGTAGTATCTATTTATCTAAATGACTAGTTATCTTTAAACTGTTATTAAAGACTGATTCACAAGTCATTCGCAAGATTCAGAATTGTTCACAAAGTGATAACGGAGCCGTTCCAAATTAATCATACAACGATTATTGTATTGTATTCGCTGTTCTGAATGTTCAAGCAATTTTCGAGTTCCATGCTAGTTCGAGCCTGTACCAATGATATTTGTCTCAGGAATTTATTCGTACTTCGTCGTTCTAGTCGTTTTTATACTGGAAATATTTCGATATTAATGTTGCTTATTATTAGCTTTCAATTTAACTTTCACGCTTACGAGTCCGTTTTATATACGCGACAAATATTTTGTAATGATATTTTACTAATGAGACTGCTCTACGTTGTATTGTTGAACTGAAAATAAAGTTCACGTTGCATATGCAATTTTGCCTTATCGACGTAATCCATACTAATATTATAAGTGCGAAAGTAATTCTGTCTGTCTGTTTGTTACCTTTTCCGTTGAACAGATTTCGATAAAATTTAGCAAGAAGATAAATTGATAATTCATTTTGATAAAAATAGAATTTTAGATGAAAATCTCAATATTCGAAAGTTAGATTTACATAAAATAAGTAGTATTCCCCACGGGTAAAACCGTGGGGTGCAAGTAGTATAAGATGTTCGTAATCGTCCCTTAGAATATTTAAATGTTCGTTCAAATTTCCCGCGCGATAGTTATCGGTACGGCGAGCATAGCGCAACGTCGTTTTGCCTGCAGAGCGCCAGATGGCGACACTAGACCGGCGCGGGAAAGGCATCACATTCGCGTTGGCGTCACGTTTGTTTAATTGTGCTTCTAAAACGTAACAAAACGATAACTTTTGGCAGATTCAACGTGAATGCAGTAGAAAAGGAGGGCTAGGAGAAGGCGACGACTTCTAGGACAACTTCGTCGAGTGGCAGCTTCCTAAAGGGAAAGTTTTTGAACAAAATCCTCCAACTTTATTTATCGACGAAACATGATGCATAGCTACTTCAGATTAATATTTCGACATCAGTTCTAATGCTGGCTATACAAAGTAAACGTTATCATTTAACTGGATAGGGTATCAAAGTAGTTCATTCGCGAGCAAAATAAATCGAAAACATGCCGTAGAATGTTTCGATCTACTCTTCGTTCACAAGATAACTAAAGTTTTAAAGATGTACGGGGTACTCTCGTACTTGACTGAAACTCATTTACGCGAGTTTCAGTACAAAGAGAATAAGTAATTTAGGGCCAAAAGTATTGACTTCGTGCACCGTGTACGTAAATACTATAGAAATTCACGGACAGATACGTGCTATTCAAACTCAATTAATCCCCCACCCCACGTATTATCAAAGTTCGTTCCAAAATTGAAGTTCGCAACGGTGACTCCAAAGCAAAAGGTTGAACGATCATGAATAGGTAGCTTGTTCGGGACTACAAAATTACCATTCTTCGATTGGTACACGTGCAAGCATATCTGTGGATATTTATTGCAAAGTTGATTGAAATAGATACGTTCCTCGCCCAGCACGTGCTCTGGTGGTCACGAGTCGAGGCGAGGAAATCGAGGGTGGCAACCGTTGCTACTTTATTATTGTTCCTATTTGGAACTCTTAATTAAGGGTTCTCCGTTTGTTCGTCTCGACTCGCGAAAGAATTTCCACGGAATTCACGGTGGAGTAGGCTAGGTGGTCGCCATCAATCCTCGGGCATACCGGGTGACAACGACCAAATTAGTCGGGCGATCTGTCAAAAAGAGCATTTCCGTGGTAGGCGTGCGTTATATCCGCCGCGGATAGGAGGCCACATAGCACTGCGCGCTTGCGCACCTTCGAGATACGCGACGAGTAATGTGCTCATATACACGGTGTGGTTTAAACGTTAACAAGAAAATAGGACCTTATTAAAAATATTTCTCTTCAACTTGGTCATCCGGACCAAACAGTGCGAATTACATATTTCAACCGTGTTAGACATTTACTTTTTAAAAAACCTGGTCTTACAAATGATCCGATTCTTCGCGAATTTGTACGAGGGGTATAGTTCGCGACGATGAGCTAGCAAAAATATGAAACGTGCCAAACTACTTGATCGTACCTCTCTGTGGGCCCAACGACGTTGCATGAAGCATCGTCGTCGTAATTTTCATCTGGCCATCGATCTTGAAATTTCGTGTTAACACTTAAATCACACCCACGGTGGACATCCGGAGTGATGTAGAGGGGGAGAAAGAAATGGTAGTTTGCAGTGCGTGTATCGCGCGTGCAATGGCCCGTGAAAGCTGACTGGCTGCTCGACACCCAAGAGAAGAGGGATGCAGCCACGCCAGCTATGTTAATTAAACGCGTTTCTAGCCCCCGCATAGGAAATCAGAGAAAAAAGGAGACGAGACGAGCGGTGCTCGAGGAGGAACTGGGCAACGTGAAAGAGGGTGCCGGCTAATAACACGTCCCGTACGACGAACGCACGCCACACGCCCGTCTTCTTCTTCTTCTTCCTCCTCCTCATCCTCCTCGACCTCCTCCTTCTCCGTTTCTTCTTCTACCTTCGCTAATCTTTTTCGTCCTCGGACCTCACTTGTCTTCTCGACGCTGGAAGGAGCTCGCAACAACTAAGGCGACTGTCTTCTGAATTTCTGCTCAGGTTTACGCTACTTCTTTCAATTTTCTTCTACGAACATGCCCTTTTTTATTTTACTGTTGCGTCCGCAACGTCAGAAACTTCTGTCCAAAATCGCAGAACTGCTACCTCAAAAGTATCTTTACTTACATTATACAAATATTCTTCCCATTTGATGATGACTCCATCTTACTCTACAACTTTCGTCGTATAAAGTTTTCGTATCCGACCACCCCATGTAATAACGTCGTTTGGCAGCAATATGCGATGCGTTGGACGCTTCACTTCAAATAACAGGTGTGATATTTAAAATGTGCTACGTGATATTGATACGACAAATAAATTGTATTTACATTCGCTAAAAGTCGTGCAAAAATTCGCTCGAAATACCTTCAACTGTATTCCGAATTCAGAAAACAAATAATGCATACAGGTTTCGCAAGCACGACGTATTATCGCGTGTAATATTTTTGCACGATACTCACATAATTTGTCTACTTGTGATCGGAGAGTAAGGATGATTCCTGACGATGCATTGTCCACGTTCATTTCTCTGAATAGTTGAAAACACGCGTCGCCCTGGAGATTTGTGCCCCAGCCCTGATTACGAAGCCTGTTACGCGGAAATTGCTCGCGTTCCGGCACGACGCGGGCATAAAAACGTAGCTTTAAAAAAAACGAAAAGTACCAGAAAAAAAATGCTTTAGAGGGTCGGCTAAAGTTACACTACCGACAAATTAGCTCGTCGCATCCGAGGGGTTGGCGCGTTTCACGGAAACGCCGCCGGTTGAACCACGTGGCTCCTCATAAATGGAGCCAATGAATACAGCATGTGTTTGACGAGCGCTTAATCATCGAGGAAAATTTTCTGTCGTCGAAAGATTAGCCGTGTTCGAATCGTCCGACTCCGCATATTGCCTCACACCCCCTTTTTCACACTTTGATGAACTGTAGCGCACACAGGCACTTAACACTAGGGGTGCAACTAAAAATTAACAGAGACGAATACGTCCTGACACTTGCCGACCATACGTTCAAAAATGGATACTCGTAGCAAACTAGACGTAATTGTTTGTTTTTATCCTTCTGTGTGTTCACGTTGCGACCCTGTGTGTTTCCTTGTTCCCGGCGAAGTTACGCTAACTTTAACGCTTCCTGGAAGTGTCGGCGAACAGAAACACTATCGTCGCGCGCAATCAAGTCAGGAATTCGCGTAAAGAAAAAAAACGAACGAAAATGAGAGATGCAAATTGTGGTGTAATGTTCGCGCGCATCAGCTAATGTTTAAGCAAAATTTCGACCGCTTTAAACTCAATTTGCGCGTCCACGGCAACCATTCCAAGACTGGGAAACCATAACGAGATGCGCACAAAAAAATTGTTACGACGTCCCCCGTCAAATGATACGTTAAGTTTTTTTTTCCTCGTGCATACACCCGCGGGGAAAATTGATTCGATTATTTTCGACGAAACCTAGTAAACACCGTTTATTATGCAAATCGTTGAAAATTAAAGAGCAAACAGTTTTTACGCATTCTTGGCCGATATAGGTTGGTATGATAGTCGAGGTACTGTGAAATTGAGTTTTTCATTTTTATAAGCTCGTAGTAGCAAAATGATTACCAAATAACGCAATAAGCCACAGTTATTTAAATTAGAATTAAAGATTTTGTTCCGAGAACCAATGGGTTTCATTTTTAAATTGGATGAGTGTAACAGTACATCGAGTAAACTTTAATTAGGCTAATCATGAAATGAACGCAACACGTTTTTAGGGAAACGGACGAACCACAATGAATATGTAAATTTTTGATCATTCCGCGTCTCTGGCCGTCGCGCGGGAGTTCATTATACGCTCTATAAACCTCCGCCGAAATGGGAACGCTGGATCGAGATTATTGGATGCGAGCATTAAATAAGCGTTAAATAAAATAATACATTATAATTAGTATTTACGGCGTTATGGTGGCAGCAAATTTTAATCGCGTTATCGATTCGATAATTGAATGCCCTGAACGAATACGACGAAATTAATAGAAAACAAAACCTCCGCATTTGCTCGTTGAGGAGGCTCCTCTCGTCATAATGTTTCCGTATTCGATCGCTATTCAAATAGCTTTATAGTTGAAATTCCACACGAAGAGATTGTTACTTCAAGTATGATTTCGAGATGTCATGGCCGCGAAATCTACGATCGGTCGGCGTGAAGTCCCGCAGTTTTGAACGATTGAAACAGATTAGCCTTTCAGTTTTTCGACCTCCGTTTTGTTGTTAGCGAGACGAAGAACGGACAAAAACGTAGAGAGGGAAAAAGTCATCTCTATCTGTTGCCTCAAAACGATTTTCTCACGGTATTTATGCTGAGATAATTAAAGCGTGGCTTTGAGAACGGAACGAAATGGAAATGCACGCAACGTGATTTTCGCGAAAGAGTTTGCGGTCGAACGGTCGGTGCACTCTTTAAAACCTAAACGAGCCGAAGATTCGTTTTCTCCCATTTGTTGGTTTGCCGTTATTTAGAAGACTCTCCCTAAGTATTTACGCGGTAGAATTGACGTTTCTGTTTCTGTACCGTTTCACCGAGCACTCGATAATTGACTGCATAACCCATATTTAGAATGATCTTTTACGAGGAACACTCTATGAGATGGAGGTGATTGAACAATGATGACAACATCAAACGTAAGGGTGTGAAGTTTTTCGCATCCAAAGAAACAGCATGGCGTTGTAGAGGAATGCAATTGCTCTTGCAACGGTGGCAGACGATCGTAAATCACCATGCTTGAAATTATGTTTTGTTTCAAAAGTGATGGATAACAGGAATTCCTCTTTGATCTGTCGCGTATTAATTTGTAGACGTAATGTGGATTTGCATAAACATCCGCAGTCTAGTTTCCGCGGAACTTTTTTCCGGAACGCTGTAATTAAATTTAATCAATACAACCGAAGTAAGTTGCACACTCGGTAAATGAATGACCAAAGAATAAAATTAACGATGGCCACACCGATCGGCCGCGAGTCGTAATTACTTCCCAGCAAAGGAGTTCGGAGAATTATTTCGTGACATTCGAACCCATGGTGGTCGCACTCCTACGCGACGATTGGCATTTATTTTCTCTATTTTCTTTCGAAAAGCCAACGGCTAATGGGACAAAGAAAAGCCTGCTTTTTCGTGCGATCGCGCGGAGATTGTAATTACACCTTTCGAGCATAGAGGACATTAATTGCAGGCCACGGATTATGATTAATTACCGCGTCGATAATGATTCATTGTCGCATCTAACGATACTTCACTGGTAACATCTTTCTCGGCGGAGGGCTGTAATTACGGGTGAAGGACAGTGACCCCGTGATTTCGAGACTCTTTTTCAATTTTCGGATAAATTCTTCCGTCGTTCCACGCGGCTGAATAATCCCGCTGGACGAAAGGCGCGTTCAATTAAGCCCCCGCGTGCCGGTTACATAATTTTCTAATAACATAAATCGGAAAGTAACCGTATCTGGAACGCGCGATCGTAAAATCCTAAACCCTGCTAGTTGGCGTCATATTAATTACGGAAAGCACGGGCAGAATAAATACCGCCGTTCAACCCTTTGCGATTCCGCGTTATCGATTCACCCTCGACATTCACGTAATTTTATCTTAATTTTACATTCCCGAAGCTGGACCAGGAAGAGTCTCGTGACTTGTAGACGTCGGTGTAATATATTTCGTTCGTAAGTCCCTTCGTAAGTCCCAGCTGAATGGGAAAACCACTCTCGTCTCCAGTAAAATCGTCGAAAGAGTCGTGCGAAACGGGGTCTGGGGCTCAAAGAAAATATATTTATAAAATTCATGGCAGACGTCTGCCTCGGTTAATCGGTTTCCCGAGGACGTTGATCAATTTCGCCTAGAGAGAGGAGAGATGCACCCTCCCGAAGTCTCCCTTTCCCACCTTCACCCTCTTCATCACCGCCCCCTGTCCACCTCCTGGCCCCCACGGCCCTCTTCGCCCTCGGTTTCCTCCTGTCTCTCGTCCCTTACTCTGCTCGGCCCTTCTTTTTCGAGTCGGCCAAAAAAATGCCCCTTCAGGCAGGATTCTCTCTCGTAGCTTCCGTCGTTCCGAGATGTTCGCTGCGTTCCCGCCTCCGCTTCCCTTACCCAAGCCCCACGGCAATGCCGTCACCTCCACCTTTTCTCTCCGATGCTCTGACCTTTCCGTCGAGGAGGTGCTTCGTGCTATCATTTTTTTTGAAGAATCAATTTCTTTTTTAATTTTCTCGTAGCTCGGTGTCCCCGAACCGAGCTCGTCAACAATTTTACTAAAATTCGTCGAAGCATCGGAGCTGTAAGCGTGGCGAGATTGGCCAGTCCATTACCCATCGAATCTACCCTTCGTGTCAGCGCGGTATTTAAAATTAATATAGTTGTCGTTCATTCGAAATTTATGCGTTGGACTTGTAAATAAGTAGTCCAATAATGAGATTAAAAAGCAACAGAGTGACACGGCGAACATGTAGTGCATACAATATTGACGTTTGAAATTCGAAATGCATGCAAATGGATTACCTATTTCATTGAAAGATAATATCGCGTTAACTGCTATTATTACACTTGTTACTTTAATTCCTTGATAATTGGGAAATTGTGATACGCTTCGAAATGATACGTATAGAGAACTGTCGGGGCGCGATCGTTTGGTTCGTTTCGGGCGCATGGTTTTTTTTTTGATATCAGATTCAACCGAGGTAAGATACAACCTCAAATCTGGAACTTTATACTTACTACGGTTTTTATCGCGTACGGAGGTATAAGAAGAGAAAGCCGTCTCCGCGAGTTCCATCACCATTCGTCATGACGTTCAATTTATTTCGCAACTTTTCACTTGTACCTTGTCTCGCATTGTTCACGCGCATGCGTGCTTTCTTCGCCACTATATAATTTTTTTTTGCGCGCGTGTTGATTTGTTTCAATAGAGGGCATAAGTGATGCATGACGAAGTATGGCCACTGTCTACATGACTCTATGTATGATTCTACGGTTTATCTATACCCCTATCACTCGTCGAAATTCGTCAATGCAATTTTCAGGAACCTTGTAGAAATAAAAAGAAAGTTTTTTTCTTTTTTTTACAAAAGTTACATTTAGCCTCCCCAGGTCTAGGTAATCCCTTAAAGACACGCAAACCGAGAAATTGCGCGCAAAACCGCGCGCTGCGCTCTTCTTACTGCGCTGCAGAGTCCAATATCGTTTCGCGTGTGTGCACGTACACCGCGAGAGAAAGAGACAGCCAGTTTCGCGTCTCTCCTCTCTCGGTCTCTCTGTCGAAGCACAGCCGACACACTGTACCGTAAATACGGATGCAGCCGGACAGACACACGTAGCGCGTTTTCTTCTCCCTGCTCGAGCCTGTTACGTAGAAAAATAAGTACACGAAGCCACCTAGGCACCCAGCGCGAAGAACAGAGGGCGCAAAACAGAGAAAAAGGGAACGCGAAAGAACGAGACGGGAACGGAGGAGTCCTGCACTCTCGGCCCGTTCACCACCTTCCCTCACCACTTACGTGTGTGTCCTCTGCCGCTGGTTTCGCGTTCGTGTGCGTTCGCGTGCACCTACGTGTTACATGTTAGTGGCCCCGTACGCTCGTCTTCGTCGCCCAGCTCGCGCCTCTGTCTGCGTGCACGTACATTAGGTACCTGCACGTATACATAGGTACCTATCTATAGGTACCAAATGGTAAATGAGAGGGTAGACGCGAGGTCCGGACGCCCGCAGCTAGCGGCGACCCAAAGCTTCGTCTACCGCGGGGCTGTATGTGCCACCACACGTACCGGGTGATCCTGAAACAGTAACGAGCTTAATTCTTACCTAGATGAAAAGTTTCGAATAACGACGAAAAGGGTTAACAACTTTCTATCCGTTGCACGGGGTTAAGTGATTTTTAGCCAATCCTCCGGCGAAAATATACGAAAAGAAAGGTACCAGATTCGGCCAAACTTTCTCGCGACAGGATCCTATCGCGTATACTTAGCTTGTCGCGAGTGTTCAACTATTTCGATGCACAAAGCATGGACGAGTAGTCTCGCGATCGCGGAAAGAAACAATTCCATCGAGAGCAAACGAAGACGGACGCAGAAAATAAATTCCTCGACGAGAAAAATGACAATTCAATCGCGTTGGTTCGCTTTATCACCGTTGCTCGAGAGCGAGCGATTGAAAATCGAGTAAAACGGAGAGTTTAGCGAAACGTTTGGAGTTTTTCGTCAAAAGGAAGGCGAACAGCGGCCGGTCGTCCGTTAAATTTCTGTCGAACAGTAATTTCGCGTTAAACTTCGTATCGAACAGGCCCGTTAACGAGTAATTTCTTCCGGAATAGTATTCGCCGCTGTTCGAATTCGTTTCGGAGCATTAACGGCCCGGTGAAAAATATTTTCCTGGACGGAATTTACAAAGCCCGTTCAAATTGACTGTCTATTATTGGACATGAAACATTCCTCCGTAACGGGAAAAAACGCGGGCGAGAGAGAGAGAGAGAGAGAGAGAGAGAGATGTTCGGGAAATCTTGTAACGTTGTTTTCGGTGTACATCGCGGTCACAGATGAAAAATTTTCTATATCGCGGACTATTATCGTTGCTTTAACTGTATTTTACTCGACGTGCTTTTTCAATCGTGCCGCCGGCTGTTGAGTGCGTTTTGTTCGCAAATCGGAATTGCGGCACGAGCGTACGGGGTGGAGGAGAACTGGAGGATGGAAAAATTGCTACGTTTGCACGAAATTTCATATTTTTCTGCCCCCGTACGATGGACGATAATTCAAAGCCAGACCGAATCTCGCAATCGCGTGATAACGTGTATACGCGATAACTCGAGGAAAATGGCGTAAAAAGTGTATTTTAAAACAGTCGTACCGAGCCAACGAAAAGTATTTTCGTATCGTTACGCTATCTGAAAGAAAAGTCCGAAAAATTTACCTCGTATAAGAACGAGTTGGACTTGGAATTCAACGTCGATTCCTCCTTCGTTTCTGGATCTCGTTCAAGCGACATCTTCGATTCTGTTTGGACGCCGCGTAATTCTTTCGCCAATCCTGATATTTGCGAAGTCGTACATTTTAAAGGAAGCCTCTAGAAATCTCATTGTTGTCACCGTTCTTCACGCACGTGCGAGTCACGCAGGGTTTTCCTGTCCTAGAACGATGCCGAAGTCGAAGTCGTAGAATCTAATCTGCCCGACCGATCTTCGTCCTGCAGAATCGCCCCAGTGATTCGAATTGATTCGGTTTCCCTGCTGTCTTTCGTTCTGTGGGTAAATAACGTTTGTTGTAACTAGCTGGAACAAAATGACTCCTTATACTTCGATCTCCATCCTCGTTATCGGGAACGTTGCGTATACAAAGAAATGAAATTAAAGGCGCGAATTGATTTGTTCGTAGAAACGACGAGAAAAAAAGAGATCGAATTTTCGAGTTTGTAGTTTGATTAAGATAACACTTTTGTGCAGTAACGCGTTATATATAGTAACAGAGTGCATATTAAGTGATTTCTTCAATTAGTAACAACACCCAGTGTTTTGAAAGTCTCGACGTACCATGTATATTAGACATGTCTCTCTCTCTCTCTCTCTCTCTCTCTCTCTCTCTCTCTCTCTTTTGTTCATTTCTTTTCAGTCTTTTCCGCGGCGAACAATTAAATCCTCAAACAACAGTCGCACACCCGTTGGATCACTTTCCTTTTATCGTGAGTCAGGCTGTGGATGACTCGAGTCCTTCGCTTCTGATCCTACCAGCCAGAGAATGTTGCTTAGAGAATCCTTTTCCTCGTACATGGAACGATCCCGCGCGTTGATTAGCGGAATCCAATCGCGCCTACGTCGACGTTTGCCTATCGTGCCCCTCGCGTCTCATTTTTATATTCTTGAGCCATTCAGGCGACGCTGACGTCGCCCTTCGACGTTCCAGAAGCCGAAACAATTATCGCGCCCGACGAACAACGAGCTCGCTTCGACAAAACGAAAAAGCAAGCGCGATTGTTCATTTATACGCGCACGCCGCGGTGTTTCTCGTGATTTCAATCGCGAACGAACGCGCGAATCTGTGTTATCAAAGGCTCCATTATTATTCGTCCCTATTGTTGGTAACAGTCGCTCCCGCCACGAAACACGTTTAATTTTCTATCGATCATTATTTTCATTTTACTATTTATTCCACGCGATCAACGATCGATGGACCGAACGAATCGTTGAGCGTGCACTATCGTTCCAAGTTGATGTTTACCAAAAAGGATTGCCCCGAACATCAATGAATACCAAATTTTCGGATTCAGATAAGAATACGCGACAGCGCCGTGATCCACGAGGCTGACGCCCCCGAATTATTACGATACACGTGATTTATGCGATATCTAATATTCCGTGGGTAGTGGCTCGCGTTTCCGCCGAAGGCCACCGGCTAAACACCTGTTATCAGTGGCTCAGCACTATTCGACATTTACACGGACTCGTGTTATCAAGCGCTGCTCGTAACCAGAGGCGCAAGGAACGGTAATTTTAAATCCAAAATGGATATACGGTCCCGTCCGCTCGTAATCGGTGCTTCTCGATGATGACGAACCCAGGGCGCGAAGATATTGAAGTAAAATATTGCTCTTAACGGTAAGCGCCGAAAGCTGCTTATTGTTCTTTAACGGGCGCATTATCGTTTTATCGGCGAAGCAAACAAAATTCGCGTCGAAAAACGAGCATCGAAGTTCCGCAAACACAGCCGCCGTTGTCGCTCGCATCGTTACGGCTGGCCGCGATCCTGTAAATAAAAATTCGCCCCATGCATTATAGATCCGCGCAAATAATCGTCTGGCCGATCGCAGCTGTCGGGGAAGAAACCAATTAATAGGTCCGCCTAGTTTCGAGGTGAAGGTGAAATCGATTTCATTTACGTTTTCTAAAAGATTCGAGTATCGAAGGCATTCGCCTGACAGGTACAAAACATTGGAAACGTTGAAGGTCTTTGAACTGAACTTTTCACAAAGAAGATATGGATACTTTTCTGGTACCATTTTAAATATACCTCTTATCGCGTTTGCCTCGTACCTGAATGCCTAGTATTGGCTAGGATTCCCGTCGTTTCTGGACGATTTCGACGCGGTTTTCGATAGGACACCCAGTATAGAACGACCCGTGTTCCCGTCCACGAACACAGCCGCGCCAGGCCGCGGACTATATCGGTGTAAGAACGGTCGGTCGATGGGATGAGAGAGAGAGAATCGTCGTCCGGACCTCGCGTCTACCCACCGAGTTGATAGGTTGTTCGAGCGAGAGAGCAAGAACGAACGAACGAGCAAGCGAAAGGACCTATATCGAGGGAGGGAGCGAGAGGTGATCGCGGTTGCCGCGAGATAGAGGGAGGTAAAGAATGGACGAACGAGGACCTCGAGGAAGAGGGAGACGGTGCAAGCGACGAGATAGAATTAGAAGAAGACCGACGCACCTTTGCCGTCGTATCAGAGGGATGAAGGGAAGGAAAGCGAGGGAGGGAAAAAGGGTGGCCACGCGGGGGAGTGAGACAGCCGCGAGGAACGTCGAAGAGTAGTATCTCGCGAGGGAGAGAGTCAGTGAGAAAAGGCCCAGTGTGCGTGTATATGCAAGAGAGGCAGGAGGTGGAGCGAATAAGAGAGAACCGTGTTTCGTTTCGTTCGGCTCCGGCTTTACCTCGGCTTTCGTTCGGCACGAAACCCAACGAAGGGTGGAGAGAGGATGAGGTGGTGTACAGAGGTGGAGGAAAGAGAAGAAAACGAACAGGAGGGATGGGCCACGTAGAAATCGTCCTACCGTACTCTGCTACTACCTGCGATCCTGCGGTGAATCCGCCTTCCAGGATCCCTTCCTTCCTTCCTTCCTTCCTGACGCGCTTCTTCCTTCTTTGCGCCGTGTCTTACCGCGACCTCCTTCTACCCTGGTTCTTGCTGTTCTCCGTCTTGTTGCATCTCTATTTCGTCCGTCGTTGTCTGGACGTCTCTACTGTCTTCCCAACAGCGCTACGCTCCTTCTACGCCGGGTCGTCCAAACTTTTAAATTCTCCGACTGGAATTCCAAATATCCGGTCCATCAAAATTGAATTCCGTCTCCGCGAAACGATTCTTCCGCGCGGGACGACCGCGCCCCGCGATATCAGCTCCGTTCGATTTTCGCGCCTCCGAGCATGGGGCTCGAACGAAAAAATGAAAATTTAGTCATGAACATCGTGGCGTTATTCTAAATATTCTACACCGACAAAAGCGTTCAATTTCAAACGCAACTGTCTCTGGCCTGTCGGGAGAACCAAACAACTCCGTACTCTTCAAGCTCTCCATTTAAGCTCCTTTGTAGCTGAAGTAATTTTTATTGGATAGTTCTTTGTTCTTTGCGATTCTTCCGCAAGTTTCGAGCCCGTGCCCCGGGGTGTCACTTCCACCCCCGTTGCATTTCGCGCCTTCGTCTCGTTCTAGCCCACGGTCCGAGGTTCAAAGCTTTTAAATTCCGCCCGTGAAGCTGCGATATCCGTCCTTTCGAGATTGAATTCGCGTTCCCCCGCGTGTTCTGCGCGTTCTCTTCTCTTTCTCATCGCGCTCTTTGAAACCTCGTTCCGCGCCAAACCCTTTGCAACGCGTGGAAATTTCAGCTCGAAATAACGCTCGCGAAAAATCACGTGTCTGTGTTCGAAAATAATGTTCACGAAAATTCCTGTGTCCATGGCTGAAAATAATGCCAGCGAAAAAACCCCGTGTCCGTGGACGCAAAATAATGCTCGCGCGTTACGTGGCCATGTCGTCGGCGACCAGACGAAGCGATTTTCGTTCGCGTGAGCGTATTTTCTTCCTCGTTTCGCCCACCCTTCGCCATCGGAGAGGGCATCGTTCTGTGTATGCCTATCCGGTGCCAAGCGTCGTTTTTATCGATACTCTAATCTCCTCCGTTACGATGCCGAAGACAATGCGAGCTCGCGATCCAAAAGCGCGATCTTTATTACTGGCTCCTTTTTTGGCTGAGCGCTGCGGTCGCTTCCACTCGCACCTGTCTCCGAACTGTGCCTGTCGTCAGACGTTCCCATTCCACTGAAACTCCGCGATCCCCTTTTCGCCACATTTTTTTCCTGTCCGTCTTTTTGTTCGTCGATTACTTCGTAAGTTTCTTTTTGTATAAACGAGCAAGCTCGAAGCACCGGTAGTGGACACAGTCGAGGGTGTTTACCTAAAGGTACCCCTTGTTCCGAGTCCCTCGTTCGACAAAGTTCACCCGAGGTGCGTCCCTTGCATCTTGTCTTCGCCCATCCGGACAGCACAATTTAAGTTTCGAATTAGATACAAGCAGCCTGTTAACATTAGGAGATCGATCTCTTCGTGAATACACTTGAAGAAGCGAATTGAATCAGAGTCGCGGGAACGTTCCCCTTGTTCTACGAGAATTCTGTCCCCTTGTCCGTGAAAATTGTAAACCAGACATTACGTCGTATCGGAATTGAACGTTATACACGGTCCAACGTCGAATGCTACGATTAAGCAATGCCGCTAGAAACGCCGAGCCGAAACTCGCGTACCTTCGCGCGTTAATTGTCTTTTTTTTTTTGGTCAACGAGATTCGGGAGACAGGTGAAAAAAGTAAGAAGAGGGCGGATCGCCACGGAATAGTTTATACGTGGCAACCGATAGAATGGAATCGCGTGAAATCGAATTCGTACGCACGTACGACACGCAGGAACGCGAGGTAGGGAGCGATCGGACGAGAAAGGAGAAATAAAGAATAAAAAACCGAGGGAACACCGTTCGAACGATCAAAACGCCTTCGATCCTTCGGTCGAACGTCGTCTCGATCCTGCTCCTCGAGAGGCGAGGATCGTCAGTCGCCACGATGACGAGGCTGTTGCCGTCGAGGAAAGCAAATAACGCCGAGTCTTATCGAGGTCTCTACAAACGTGCATGATGATTCGTTGCAAGAATTCATCGCACCGATTCAAAACTGTTCGCGTTGAAACAACGAATAAAATACACGGGCTCTTTGGGACGCACTACGATGATAATCGATGGCGATCAACGATAAAATTCGTAAAATAATCTAAACAGATCGCGTCAAGATGGCTCATAGTGGTAAAGGTCGACGTGGAAAATCACGGACCTCCCTTGTCGTAAAACATCCACTGTCTTCGTGGTTCTTCCTGCCAACCCCACCCCTTTTTTTCTTGCCGGTTCTGCTCCTCCGGCGACGGTTTCAAGTATTGCGTAAGACAGTCGTTCGGAAAGTTAAAGGCGGCGAGGCGATAATGATAATCGTTAGCAGCAGGTCGGACCACCAAGTTCGAAAGGTAAGATGCTGGTGGCATCGAGGATGCCGCGAGACATCGCGAGGCACTCGCTACTTGCCGAGGATCGAATGGAATTTGAAATTGTCCGTTCAGCTTTTACACGGTATTCGTTTATTGCCGAAAAATCACCGCACGTCTTCGCTATCGGCGATATCGAGGAACGAATACAAAATTCCGCTGTTGATTTGATTAGAATTAGGAACACGGAAACCATTTGACTCCTTTTAATTGGCGATCGGCCATAGTTTGCAATCAAATTTAATCGAAGCGAATGGAGCAGACGTTTCTACGAGTTGCTATAAAAGATTGAGATGTACTCGTACAGGGTGGTTTGAAATAGAAGCGAGAGCGATCAGCAATCAGGGATTCTTTTCGTGCAACACCCTGTATCATACGCGGTCCTGCTTCTTTCTTCGAGCACCGATCCGTTTGCGAAAAATAAAGGTTTACTAGGGCGTGATATTTATGCAACAGTAATCTCCACTTCCTCTTCGCGGAGGGTCGATTTCCGGTATTGCATAAACTCCGAGACGGTTGTTCGAGCCTTAAAGGCGCGGCACGGTAATAATGTTAAACATTATCCCCTGGTCAGACCACCGTGTCGATTCCCAACGCAACTGTCGAACAGAGATGGCCAACAAATTTTCCACGGATAATAGATGGTCGTTTACCTTTCTTTCGTAATCTGAAATTTGTATCTAAATTCGAGTTTTGCTAGATTCGTGTTCGCTGAAAAGCAGCTGGCTGTATTTAGGAAAATTTCGCTTTGATTGAAACGCGAGCTGCTCGTTTAAAAATTTTGCGGAATTATAATAAGAACCGGCCACGTCCACGAATAATTCCTTCGGCTCGGGCAATGTTGATTTTCCAAGAGCGCTGAAAATTGTTTCTCTGCTTTTTCGTTCGGGTAAAGCCAAGCGTCGTTGATTTTTTAACATTGCCGGGAAATATTTTCGTCGCGAGATTACAAGCGGAATGTATCTCCCCGGATTTTCTGCGGGCAAAGCTGGAGAAAATTAGAAAGTCGTTTTGACGGACGAGAAAAAAAAAGGACGCTTCTCTCGTTTGCTTGGCAAACACGGAAAAATCTCGCTTGAACAGTGCAACGATCCGAATCTCTGTAATTTCGAACCGTTCTCATATCTGGAGGCGCGTTGTCTTGCGCGTCGCGGCTTAACCACGTGTCACGTAATTATTAGTCGCAGAATTAGGTTGAACGTGTTAGACGAATTTCAGTTTTTCATATTTCAAGTCAAATACGTCTCGAAGAAGATTTAAAACGGCGATAAAAACATATATAATCATAAACTACGCTCGCGAAAGCAAAACTCGAAATTTATTTATAAAATTCGACCAGCTTCTAACACTCCTCACGAAACGCTTGATCCCATCGCTAGCAGTTATAAAATCCTGTGTCATTCGAGTCTCGTTGTATTCCTTTTCGATTAAATTAATTAACGACTGAAACTCAGCCATAACTGGTCGCTGTAATTCTGAATTTTAAAATGTAGCACACTGTAACTACTTACCACGGGACACCTGAATACTTAACTGGCCTCGCGCATAGCAGGAGACTTTATCGCAGTTAATATTCCTCGAACGTGTCGATCAATTAAATCGATACCACTACGCGAGAACGAGAACGCAATTTTATAAACGCGGAAGGGCACATCGAGCGTCGCGTTCGATGTCTTTCGCGGCACGATTTCGCGTGAAACTTTATATTACGTGCGTCAAGTCCTTGAAACGAACGGATCGTTTCGTCTCTTTGTACAAAATACAGGAAACAAATTAGGTTTGCTATTATTTAGTCTAGGAGCGTATACAGCATGCATGCGTATCCGCGGCGGCGAGCAAAGCGCGAGGGGCTTCGCTTTCTCGGTGATCGAGAAGGGCGATAATGATCGCGGCCAATTTGTTTTCCGCATGAAACGCCTCCAGATACAACGTTACCGTAATTATGATAATGACCGGTCTCGTAAAAACGTACGACGGACACGATGATTTTTCGCGAGATACGCTCCGCGAGTGAGCCTAGTTTTCCGGAGTCGGCTCGACTTTGTGCCCGTAGGGTTGCTTTTAATTGAAACATCAGGGGCCCCGGCGTTAATTGCCCGCTTCTGCGGGAGGAGCGTTCATTACCAGCTATAAATGAAATATTTATACGCGCCTGGGCTACATCGGCGCGAGATTTCGTCGATCAATCAGAAAGGAGGATAATGTGTGTCCAACGGTAGTGGACGCGTCGCTCATCGCACTGGCGCGTCATCCGACAGCCAAAGGGACCTGTCCGAAGCGTCGAACCAAACAGGCCCCCCAAAGTCTATGTTTCGAAAACCCATTGCATTTATTCGTGACTTAAACATTCGATTCGTCCTTCGTAACTTTCTCTGATCTAAGAGTCACGATGTAAAATTTTAATCGTGCTCTTTCTTTGGTCCCAGCATAGATTTGGTGTTAATTTTATCTTGAACTTCGCTAAGGCGTAACGCGGTGCGGATACACTTGTCAACATCGATGATCGATAGCGACGATTCTTTCCCGGGTAAACGATCGCGCGGCGCAACGGGCGACAAAGTCGTGTCGCGTGTGGATCGATCCGTCGTTGGTAGCATTAATTTATGCAATAATTAGAATTTCGTTGCTCGCGTCAATCGAAACGCGGCGATACATAGTGCTAGCGAATTCAAAGTCCGTTTGAACGTGGCCGATTTTATTTTTCCATGGATACCCAGTCGTGGCTGGGTATACCGTTTTAATTATTTCAACGAGATATTACTGTGAGCGCATTAAACGTTATTTAATACATTCGAAACGGCAGTATGTAACCGCGTAAAACGCGATCGCTTTGTACCTGCCAAATGCTTCGTTTTCGAGTGTGCGGTTGCTCGCTGGACGGGGACAGGGGGCGGGTTATTAATAATTCTGAACGATTTATACAGCTTTGGAAATTCTGATGCTTACAGTTTTCAATAGTTCCGCCCGTGAAAGTCCGATACACGAGTATTGGCAAGGTAAACAGCTTGCCGTGTATATTCGAAGCGCGCGGTAAACATCGATTCGAATTTTAAACTCGACTCGATGTGTGCAAATAATAAAGTATTTCCTCGTATCGTACGCAAGCGACTCAATCGTTGTTGCTTCGAACATGTACATTTTGCAAACGTATTCGATCCTTTTTGGCGAATCTTCAAGGGTAGCCATCGAAGACCAAGAAGCTTACCCTTGTCTAGCTTTCTAACATTTCTACACTATGAGCAAGTAAAGCGAGGAAGTAACTTCATAAAAAGTCAACTGGCAAGTCAAGTGGCAACCATTCTAGAGCACTTTCGACGACAGGATGACTTACAATTCATTAGAGTATCGTAAATTGACGAACCGTATAGGGAGGGAGGTGCTTGAAACTTTCACATGTATAATTTTTTGCGTGTAACCTTGGTTTTTTGAAAGAACCCGATGCTTATCGCGCGTTAACGTATCGAAATACGGATACTTCGTTTTCGAGGCGTGACACGGGCTCGTTTCCAACGATCGCCGATTCATTTCCCTCCCATGAAACGTGCCTAACCGTTTAAATTATTTCAACGAGATCGCAACAAGTGCATTAAACGTTGTTTAATCTGTCTCAAAACGCGGCGTACGCACGACCAACGTAAAATATCGCTTTGTAACAGCCATAGGTCCGGGCATTCGAAACGAGGAGGGCGTTAATGATCGTGACCAATTTGTTTTCTGCATGAAACGCTTTCCCGCGGCGACTCCGCCGGCCCCCGACGGAAATTTTTGTTTCTCCCGTTGCCGACTCATTGTTCTATGTTCGCGATCCCTCGCCTACCGCGTTCAGGTTAACGTCGCGCAAACGCAAACACCGAACACGCCTCGCGTGGCTAATGTGTTATTAACCGTTCGCCCATCTGATCGCGAGCTTCGCATTTCTCGTGATAATTTCATTGTCCTATTGCGTCTAGGCTGTTCATGTCAAAAAATTCGGGGATACTCGAAGCTGTCGTTAAAAGTATGCAGTGATGGATACAAGGGGGACTGTACAATCCACGAACCTTTTCCACCATTGACCTAAAAAACATCCATCGAGTTTCGATACCGTTTATTTTCTTCCCACTCGCGATATAGACATGTTTCAGCTAACATCAAACATAAGCAAACAGTAATCGTGTACATGCTGTTGACATAGGTGGTCTCCGAACATTTTGTGATTGGAGAATTCACAGTAACGCGATAGTGTTTATAAAAATTGTGTTCTATACGGTACAGGATAGTATAATTACAAAATTCAGTGAATGGTATCCGCTTTCTCTTGCACCGTATGTCAGGGATTGCTTAGTCACCTCGGGTAACAGTTACCCGAAAAAGGACATCTCGCGCTAGAGCGTTTCCTCGTTCGTTAGAAGTGCGTTGAGTCGCGCATTCGAGAAATATAATCTCGATATATCTTCTCGTGGATCACGTGTCCTCGTTTGCTCCCAGTTTCTGTCCCGCGAACGTTACGAGGTCGCTTCGAGTCATGCTCTGAAATCCGTTCTCGGTGATTTAAGGTCTGTTTATGGTATCGCGACAAGTACATTTGACACGCGTATCGATGCCTCGCGCAACGCCACGTGGGAATTGTTCGAGCGAGACTCCTTTGACGCGATTTTGTCCAACAAAATACTTTTCAAGTAAGAATATAGGTAAGCATCTCTACCTGTATTTTCCCACGATGGTGTACGTCCGCATTTTTCACTTTTCAAAATTCTGTGCGTGCGATAAACTAATAAACAAGTATATTTAATAAACCTGGTGGATAGAGATAGCGCAGCGATCTCGGACAACGTCGAACCGCTTTTTCTTCCAAGCTCGACACACGTGGACAGGAGCTGCTTAGGACACACCTAACAATCGTTTCGATCCTAATCTCCAGACCCTCTGAACCGCTCGTCTTACTCGAGCACGTTAAATGTATCTTGGTGATCACGTGGGCTGGATTTGTGCGTTACCTCAGGCATGGGTTTCCTCGTGCGGCGAATTATGACGTCCTGTCCAAGTATCGAATTGCCATCGTTACGATTTAGAGCAACCCGAAACACGAGGGAATATTCGGGGTAACGCTGTCACTGTTATTCGAATGCGCGAAATATCGTGACGAAAAATTTCCTCGATCCGTTTTTGGGCTACCTAGTTCTTCGCTTCGGCTTCCTCTATCTGACAACGATCGTCAACATTATATTCCCTTAAGCGGGGCTGTCTCGTGGCCACCCAGTATAATTTCGCGACGACGAATCGTCGGTTCGCATTCCATCGGACTGGCACAGGCATCGTCGCGGTATCGTTGATGAGCGCGACGAGGGAAAATATTTCGTTATCTTAATGAATCCGTGCGAACGCGACGTTCCTGCCGCAGCGTACGATGGCGTCGCTGCAATCTTAAACTCTGGGTACGCGAACGTGGCATCGCCGATAAGATTACGATTCTTTATTGGCACCATCGGTGGATCCCATTTAATTAATTTAACATTAAGCGACGACACACGTAGATAAACTCACGGACACGCCGCGCTTCTGATACTTCGCCCCCGGACGCTTTAAAGGATCATCGAGTTCTCGGCGTCGGCGTCGATGTAAATAATTTCTCATTACGCTCATAGCCGGCGCCCGTAAAGATAACACGTGATAAACGCACAGCACGTTTGTTTCTTATCGAGCAGGCTCGAGGAAGTAACACTTGTAAAATATATTACAACGCAGCCCGCGCGTATATTGAAAGATACACCGGCGGATAACGAGCGTTCGGAGCTGATATAGCTGGGCGTCGGTTTTTCGCACCGGAGACGGGCAAGAATGCTATGATCCCGTGGTACACGTAATCGACTCATGGGGAAGTGACGGGCGCAGTCACTTCAACGCGTACGCAATTCCGTTACTGTTCGCCGACGTCTCGGTTCTCCGTTCTCGATGGCGCGCCCAGAAATCTTGCGACGGGGACGCGATTAAAAATTGACAGATACGAATGCGCTACAATATTCTTAAACATTGTATAGAACTCTATCAGAGAAGATAGAGAAAAATCAATACGGTCTCGGTACCACTGAAAATCGCGAAGATCTATAGCTTGGAACCTCCCTCGTCCAGGCATTCTTTGATGATACTATACTTTACGTTCACGTTTGGATTTAAAAGGGTTTCGTGAAAATTTGACGACACATAAGTAAACGTAAACTAGCGTCGATCTCTGGGTGCGCCACTGTCGGTGCCGTTTTCCACGGCCGATCGGCGCAACATGTTGTTGCAAGTCGCGAGTTTATCTGATAACGCAAATCGTATTTATGCCTCTCTTGTAATAGTACAATCCGACTACGTCGGTTGCCTAATGGAATTCCGCGAAACCTCATCGCGGTGCTCGGACCGGACAGAATGCACCGAACTTTTTTTTTGCAGCCGAGGCTATTAGAGGCTCGCTGGCTGCGAACCGTGCCCTTTCGGAAAATGACATCGACGTTTTGCAAGCATTCCAGCCGACTTTGTCAGACCACCGACCGCAGGATTTTAATTGGTCAGGTGATCGGTTGGGAAAAATTGGGAGGAAGGTGCTCCAGGCGACGGTTGAGCGACGGTGTCCTTGCGGGATGTTGACGCTACGTTGCTTTACCTGAGCTGCTCTCTTTGTTTGCACAAAGTCCACTTCTTTTAGCGTTTGTGCTTCCATTCGCACAAGAAACGGTTGAAAAAAGTGTGGTCATGGTTCCAGCGTGTGTACCAATTATGAAACGAAGGTCGGAAGTTTCGATAGGCACCGGTAAAAAGATATTTAGAGTTGAGTATTCCGCAATGCGAGGCTCGTAAAATTCGTAGTATAGTACTCAGGCTGTCATAAGCCTCTTTCTTTGCACTTTAAGGCTAGACTGCCACGGGCAGTGGCTTCTTCGTCTCCTGAAGTGTACAGACACTTTGTCCACGGTATTATTCACTCCGTACATGCATGGCACCATCAAACTCCAGAAGGCGTCGGACACGATCGCGAAAGGTCCCCGAAGACCAAAAGGAGCAAGTCGATCCGGTTGCGTTGTTACGTCCGCGGGTCACCGGCGACGTGCTACGATAAAAAGTCGGGTTTTTCGTTCCTTTCTCTCCCTCTCGACGATTTGCCTCGAGTCAAAAGTTACGAACGGACTGACGGACAGGTGACGCAGACGGATGCCGCTCATTTGTCTCGCTTCGAGATGAGCGACGAGAAGAACGAGAGGAAAGGTGCGCTACGCGGTGCGGTGCGAAAGGGATGAAGACAGAAGGCGCTCGGAGCGAAGAATCGGAACGGAGAAGGATGGACGATTTTTTGGGCAAAGAAGACTCCCCGTCGCGTTCGGCTTCCCGCTGGCCGTGGTCAATTTGCTGCTCCTTTTTTCTCCCTCTTTTTCTTTCATTACGCCAAACTCTCGGCCGCGAGACTCTCTTTCTTTCCCCACGATCGTCTCTCTCGTTCTCTCCTCTCGCACCGTTCGCTTCCCATCGCCGCCACCGTTGTCTCTTGATTTTCGCTGAACCTCTTCGCAGCGAGAACGCACCGCAACCCCGACACGTGGAGAACCTATCGCGGGGTAGGTCTATCGGGCCACCTGTCTCGGTCCTCGTGCTTACGGGGCCCTGAAAATTACGCAAGAATTCGATTCGTGAAATCTTGGCGTCGCGCTCTCATTTCCTAAAAAAAAGTTATTCGAAGCTCGCTGTCGTGTGCGAAAAGAGAAAAAATGTCGCGAGTCGAGTTGCGTTCCACGGCTGGAAAAGAATGGCAGCGACCCGCGGAACGAGATTCTAACGGCCCGATAAGCTATGGAACTTCTCCACCCTTTAAAAAGCCTGTGGACCATAATGTCCTTAATCCGGGCACGAGAAGACGCTTTTCCCGCAGTCCCGTCTTTGCCTCCTCCTACGTTTCGCGAATTTCTTTTCTTCCGCGCGGAAAGACACGGTCGAACTTCGTCCTCATTATTGCTGCACGCCGGAAGGAACGGCTCTTTTTATTATCGCCACCTTTTCAAAGGATTCCCTAATGGCGTCTCGTCTCGCCGATAACACCACGGCAGCCAGTGTTCTCTAGTCGCCCGGAAGTTTCCTTCCACAGACGGAAATCTCGTGGAATTCCAAGATGGAAAAATCGTTTCTACTCGGAGGATGAAAGCCGCTCCAATTTCTACAAAAGCGAGCCTTTGTGCTTGGGAACCTGCGAAAGCTGCTGACAAATTTCTGAACGATACGCGCCAGTGATAATGTACAGAACGATGGTCGTAAAACGTCCGGTTATCTTTGAATTAAATTTCGGTCGAAGACACTTCTACGGAAACGAATAAAATCGAATAAAATTAAGGAAACAGAAGGAAACGGAAACAGTCAATAGTCTGCAAGTACGCGATTGTTTGTGTGTTTCTAGTGGAAAACTTGTGAACGTCGTATTATGCGTTTACGCGAAAATTGCCAAAATTTATACATTTTCCAACAAAGTCATTGGAACTCTTGGTTCGAAAAACAGGTACGCCTAAGCCAAAAGTGAAACATTATCGCTCGCGACTAGCATTCGAACCCGTGAAGCGAACCTGGGTTATTGGAATGGACTCGGATTCGCGAGCACATACCGAACTGGATCTCATCCCTGGCGTTTCTGCTATTACGTTTGCCCACGTTTCGTTTTCTTTTTTCGCGCGAATCAACGCGATTACTCGCACGTGAAATCGCTCACGCCAATACCCTCGCGTCCAGCAGCGCAATAAAAAGGAGCAGCTCGCGTTCCATCGAGGAGAAGGCGCATCGTCTCGCGGACGTTATTTCTGCTATTATGTTTACTCACACTTATTCTCCCAAGGGGCCTCTCGGTCTGTTCCACGTTGGGTTACGCCGCGAAAGAAGGCGTTACGAGCAATCCCGTTTTCTCGAATACACAACCGCCACGCCGCGACCAGGAAACTCGTCTCGATCGTCTACCAAACGGGTTCTCGATTCTCCTCGGTTCGTAAAGATCCTTCCCATCCAATATATATCTAACGCCGCCAGCTCTTATCGATCCCTTCGATTTCAAGCTACTAGAGTCGGTGGTCTTCTATTTGCGTAACTCGGAAAATGGATTCCCTATCGATCTCTCCGTTTTATTATCGATCCGATCGCGCGTAATTAACCGGTGAAACCGATCGATGCCCAAGCGTTCTCATTACGCGATTATCGGGCGGCTCGAAACAGCGCCGGAGCGTCTAATTCGACCCCGCGTCTAATTGGTTATCGTCATTGATCGCGATCGATCCGAACGAGTGCCATTCAAATGTCGGGTGGCTAGATCGCCGACTTTTACGACCAACTTATCCTCTCTAATGAAATTTTCTGAAGCATTGCGTAACATTCGTTTCGTTAGTTGGATCCAGTGATGGGGCGCGACGGTATGCACCGGTTTCGAGAGAAATTGACAATCCACGATACGCGGCCACCACCTCCCCCGGTCTGCCCTTTCTCGTCTTTCTGCCTTTTTCTCGTGTTTCACGTCCTTCGGGTCCTGGCAGCGGTCCGAGGTCCACGAGAAGAAGACCGTGGCGGCGGTCTCGTCTTTCTCCGCGGCGTCTCTCTCGTTCGCGAGGTTCCTCCGTCCGTGTTCTCTTTCTCTGTTCCTTGCAGGCCAAAGACTTATGGATATCCATAGCAACGAAGTCAAAGCCATTAATAACTCCGGTGGGAACGCCCATCCTCATCTCGTGCCTTTTCTTTTAAAGTCGAGCGTGTGCAACAAACGCTCGTCTCACGTGTACGACGCTCGCTGGCTCGCTCGCTCTTACAAACCGTCGTCCAGGTGGAGAAGAGACGGCGAAACTGGGTGCTCAGGGGTGTGTGCGTGCGAGGGACAGAGAGGGAGCCAGCGGATAGAAGGGACGGCGCGAGCTAAAAGAAAAGAAGAAGAAAACCAGAGAGAGAGGAGGCGCGGAACAGGTAGATACGCACCGCGGAATATATTGGAATACCTGAGAAATTTAGTGGCGGGGCACTAAATTTCACTGCCGTGACTTTGCAGGAGGCGATGCTCGCTGCAGGGCGAGAGCCACCGGGCGAAAAATCCCCCTCCCGTCCCTCCTTCTCGTTCTACCCTCCCCTGATGGCTGGCGCTCAGGAGGGGAGGCCAAGAAAGAACGATCTATACGAGACTTGCACATTTTTTGACTAATTACATACTTTACGGTCCACGGGGCTGGTACGTAAATGAAAGGCAACCCGATGATATAAATCATTGGCCAGTTTATGCGATTTTTGTAGTTTCCACTCGCTCTGTCCCTCTCCCTGACCCGGGAGAACTGGAAGTTCCTGTAACTGCGGATTCGAATGAACTCCTCGCCGAGAGTTACTCATTCAACTCTGCGAAGCGTGTTCCGGAGAGGTTGGGATCCTTCGGGCCCGTGGTAGTTCCGCACTTCCTCCGGCGTTGCGAAGAATAAACGGTGTACGATTCTTTGACGCGTTACAGCCCGCGACAAACTGAAAATATATCTCGAAATTATCGCGATAGTAATATCCTCGTTACAATGGAGATTAGAAACGGTCGTGTGTAAAACCGTGGCAGACGCAGAAGCTGCTTTTAAACTTAACCCGAGAGGTACTTCTTTAAAAATAATATAAAACGGAATGAAACACGGAATTAGGACGAGTTAGACAAGGTACCGTTGAACGGAGGATAGCGCTGTTTAAATGCAGAGTAGGTCGAAAGAGCACGCGTTTCGCGAGGAGGGGGAATCGTAATAGTGAGAGGATATCCGGGGGAAAAAAAGGCGCCTAGAATGCAGTTGTTCGATGATAAAGACTAGGCGGGGGGTTGGCTAATGACAAAAAAATGAAACCTGTTTTATGTCTGTACACTTGTGACGAAAAGAAAAAGTGTCCTAAGTCGTTTAACCAACTTTGCAGCGCGCGAGGGACTTCTTCATCGATTTAAAGTCCTCATACCTCAGACGTATGGAAACCGCTAGGGTGCAGGTCTGCGCTATATACTCTCCGTTCATTGTTCACTCCGCGAATAATTTTAATCCCACCTTCGGCGAACAAAGACCCCAGTCGTTATCCTGATTTGCGATGGAATCGATGAAGCTGTATTCTCGTTTAATTTACCGCAGAACTCGTTGATTGACTTTTTTTACGTTACCATCTTCTTCCAAAATTGTTGGCCGTAAATGATCTGAAATATAATTGCTGTCGATCTTATCCACAACTGACACTTTATCCAATCAATCGTGCCTCGTCTGCGAGGCGTGCAAGGAATTTCCTTTGACAAACATTTTATGAAAGATGAAAATAGCCGTCCAGGCGGACGGGGTTGGCTCGCGACTTCATTTATCGTGAAGTCGCGCCATGCATCGGCCGGCCCACGTAAATATGTAAACACACGTACAGAGCCGCTCGTCATCGTCAGGGGCTGTCGAATCGACGTGTTTTGTCGATAATCAACGTCTATCGAACGCGTAATCGAGTGCAAGCGCGGCCGCGTTCCTCCACCTCCTGCTTCCTCGGCACTTTCATTCCAACCGAGAGAAAACGCTTCCATGAAAATTCGCTCCCTCGACGCCGTCGGATCCGTCGTTTCCGTGCTCGCGACGCTGTCCTTTCACTCTCCGACGCTGATTACTTCGTTCCTTCTTCCCACCCCGTTTTCCCATTTTCCTTCGGTCCCCGCCTCCATCGAGGATCGTACCCGTGACGAGAGACGTCGGGGAAAAATGTCGCTTCGCATTCACGCCAAGGCGAGACCGTATTTTTATCCTCGTTATTTAGAGTTTTTGCGTTTAATCGAATTTTGAGACATCGTCGAGCGCGGTCTGATCGAGGAAAAACTTTCCGATTACACTGGGAGAGCTACCCTAACCGGATCCTGTTCGCGGGAAGCCGCATCGAAAGTCTTCCCCGGTTGGTCGACACGAGTGGAATCCCATAAAATTATTATTACGCGGTCAGTCGACATTAATCACCAATAAAAGGTGTCGATTCGAAGTCAGTGACGATGACAAACGCGAACGTGGGTGCCGATGCGTCGTAGGGGGTCGACGGACGGTGACGCGTATCGTTCTTTTTATGGGGTGTCGGGACGTCTTGTCGTTGCGATCCTTGCCTCGTATGGGACTGGTGCAGGTGCGCGTGGTCCCCCACAGGCTCGTATCTCTGGGTTTTGTTTTAGTCCTCTCGTTCTCGTTCATTCTTAAATATCGCGCATAAGTTCGTTCCGCGGTTGCTTGTATTAAAATAAAGAATAACGTTCACTGTATCCGCGGAGACAAAAAGAGATTAATGAAATTTCGTGGAACGGGATCGAGGACGCGGGCGTTTGCGGTGAACGCGTCGCGAACGAGCGATCATCAAACACAGGACGATTATCGGCAGGCGAAGTGTGAAGGAAACCACAGATAAAAGTCCCAGATCCGATTCCCAGAAATCTCTTGCAGCGCAATCTCGTTTCATCGGTCGCGAGGACAATCCGTGGAACTTTGGACCAAAAGTTCGTCCGAAGGTATTACAAGGACGATTTTCTCGGCTAATTAATTTCATTCAGGCGAGTACCATCGGAGGCTTTTCGGAGTTGTAGGCCAGAAGACTCCGTTGATACGAGTCCCTAGTTTGTCGCTGCAGGCCACAGGGACTCGAACGCTCGCCTATCCGCCAACGCTATGCCACAGCGTGTCGGCGAACAGAGAGGAACGCGCAACGAGCACCTTCTCCCCGGAACGCGAGGCTTTCGAGCGGCAATTCCGATTTCATTAAAAAATGGAGATGGAGCTTCCAGGTGGAGAAACAGACGGAAACAAAAGGGAGAAAGAGAAAAAAGGTGGTCCGTGGGCAATGGACGGAGGAGAGCGAAACGGGTGGGAGGGTGAGAGTCCTAGGAGGCAGCGTGTGTCGTGTGGCGTGGCCTATCGTGTGTAAAGGTAGCCGGTCGTCGTCGAAAGAGCCCGCAGAAGAAGAAGAAGAGGGCTCAGAGGCCAACTGATCATCGCATGCATTTAAATTGGTTCATTAAAGCCCCACGGCCCACCCCTCTCAGCCCCTCTTCTGGCCGACTAACCCCCTCCTCGGGAGACCCTCTCGTTCCCGCGTGACGGCCGGCCCTCCAACCCGCCACCGGACGACCCCATGGAAACCCACAACACACGCTTCTATTCGCGTATCGGCCGCGACGCTCTGCATCCACCGGCTGCAACCACCGAACTGCGGCATCCTACTTATCACGCCAACACCAGCCAAGATGTTCCGGCGTACGTGTTAAATCGTCGATGCAATTACAGAGCCTGCGACCCCTCTTTCTCTACCAACCATGGATCTCGAAAGTTTGCAACGCTGGATATTCCGATACTACGTAAGAATTCTCATAGGGGTGGGTATGAAGAACAGCGTTGGGTTAAGGGTTCATAAGCTCCTCTTCTTCATATGATCGCTACACATGTTTTCACGTCCAAAAATAGCCTCGTATGCAAAATCTGATGCAAATTTGAGGATAACGCATCCAGAGATTCCCTCGTTAGCTGCATTACGATGCCCGTTTTATATTAAAGTTAACCCTCGTTCGTTCGCCGCTGCATAACCAGTGCGTACGTACATTTTTCATACGGCGCGATGAAGACGTACCCTGAAATTTCGGCGTTTGAGGTTCGCTCGAAAGGATGTTCGATGATACGTCGGCATCAGAAAAGATGTTCCGCGGTAAATCGACGACGCAATTACGACCTCCGCGGTCGTCTCTCGAATACCTAATCCCAAGATGTTTCGAGTAACGAGTACAAGGCGTTCTCCCCTTTCGCTGAACCTTTTTCTCGCGTGTATAAAGGTTTGAAGAGAATCGACGTCGAGAGGAAGGCCACGATCCATACATCCCTGCCTTTCTTTCACATAATTTTGCAAAACCGAAGATGGAAGTCCTCGACGTAGTCCTCTTGGAGAGTTCGTTACCTCGTGACATTCTTTTCACATTTTCATAACAGTTCTGACATCGTTTTGATAAACCGTCCTTAGTTGTGTTCTTGTCGCGACACATCTCAACCACGCTAGAGTCGTTAGTGCCGATACTTACGGCGTTGTAAAATATGTACCATACAGGGCAGATTTATTCTCGCGTGTTTGCAATCTGGCCAATCTGCGATCGAAAGGTTAACGCACCCCCTAGCCGCACGTCTGATTACCTACTGGAAATGTGCGTGCGTGCATCACGCCCGGCACGTGCGTTTTCCACGCGTGTGCACAAACGCGCACACGTGAGCGCCGATAAATTTTTTAGCGGCCCATTGGTCGGGCTCGATTCACAAGGTGCAAACCGAAGTGCCTCGATTTCCGCGAGTTTCGGACGTAAGCTATCCTACGAAAGGTCCGTTCGCTTTTACCTTATTTTCGTCGAACGTCGATTAGAAAACGAAACGTTGTTCGCAGCGACGACGATAAAAATTCTGTTGCGCAAGCTGACGTTGAATTTATTTATTACCTCGCGCGTTGTTTACGCGCCAGGAACACGTAACGAATATTTCATGTCGCGATGCGACTGCACACGACGGTGTTCGCAAATACGTCGGCGTACCCGGTGCACGTGCAAAAACAGTACAAGACTTTAGACACATCCTCTTGTCGGTCAACGGATTGCCGGGTGCAATTTGTTAAAGGTGGTTAAGGATGAGCGTTCTTGTACGTCCCTGCCTCCAGCTCCGCTCGCTGCTTCCCCATTAAGATTCCACTGGGATCGGCAGAACTTCGGGCTTCGTCTTCTTATATACGCACTGGGTATACACATACACGCAGGAGGAAGGTCTAGGTGCTTCTTCAAAAGCGATTACACCCGAATTGAGCCTTCGATCCGGCCAAGGTCGGACATAATTCGAGTAAATTAGCATCGACTCGTTCGGTCGACCCTCGAGAACAGGATCGGGGCTGCTACCATGCCACCTCGCTGTTGACATTTTGCGAAGCGAACTCCTCTGTTATCTTATGTAGGATACGTATATAAAGAAGAACAAAATTGCGAATCTACGAATCCATGCGAATCGGGGACCTACCTGCTTGCTTCTCGAAAGCGAAGATTACCATGAGGGAATCGAAGATCGCAATCAGACACAAGAGATTGATCGAACGCAGGAAATTCGTTAGGAAAATGAAGATCGCCGTAAAGAAACCCGAAGGGTAATTTACGACAGCGTATTGCATATTGCGACTCAAGATTGATAGGTATAAATATCGGTCTTCGACTTCTCTTCTCTTATACCGAAAGGTATGGAAACAAGAATAAAACGTCCTGCCTGTTCGTCGAAGCCTATTCCAACGGAATAGCCCTCCCGATCCTGTCAAGGTTGCGCGTAATTCGCGTAGCATTAGTCCTGAATCGATCGATGACGTAGACCATGGATATCGATGACCCAGGGTTCGTTACCAAAACAAAGCGCTAAAGCTCGAGGATAAGATGAATTCAACATATCGTTAACTTCAAGCGTTGACGCCATCTCAGAAGCGATTCGTAAACGTTAGACTACATGTTGACCGGAATGATCTCGTATACGCTCGTCTCGCGGAAGGAGCAAGAGATAAAGTTTCCGTATCGTTCGCGTTATCCCCTATAAATTACGGCAACGAACCAGGTGTGCAGGTATGCTGGGAAAAAGGATCGATACGCTTATGTTAATACTCGGACAAAATTATGTTAACGAGCTACGAAGCTGCCAGGTCCTCGATTAACGTGATTAATCGTGTCATTCGTCATCCTTATGCGCTAGTAGCGATAACATTATCGTATTACGGGAAATTCAATTTATCGAAATGCGAGGTAGTGCGCGGGAAGGCGTTAGAAATTGCGCGATCGACGAGCAGACGACGATGCCCGTGATGATGATGATGATGATGATGAAATCTTCGCGGGGGGTAAATCTATTATCTATCATTCGCTGGGAATCGCGCGAGAATCATGCATCACGTTCCGCGGCTATCGTTGTTCCGTGTGAAATATCTGTTTCGTAAAACGAAACGATAGGATCGGTCCAACGGGCGTAACGGCGACGCAGATGCAATAATTGATAATAATTGACAGTTTACTCGTCGACGTTAACGCGCTCGATTCGTTTTCGACTTCCAGCTGATATCCCATCTAGAAGTACGAGTTGTTTTCGTACCATTCTTAACCACGAGCGACGAAACTTTAATTAGGATTACGTGGAGGAAGAATGTACTCGATCTCGTCACGATGAAAGTCCTTTCGACCAACGCCTCCTTTTCGCTGACCCCTAGCGTCGACGTCACATCCCGAAACACACACTCCGCATCACGATTACGGAGGGGTGGAACTTGGCGAAGGGCCATCGGCAAACACCGTAAGACCATTCCTGCGGCCCAGGGAGCAACCCCACGCAAGACCAGGAATGCGTCCTGTCCCGTGCACGCATCCACCACCGATCCACCCCCGATCCGACACTTGGCCGGCTCTCGTGGAGCAGTTACACGCTTCTGCTCGTTCCTCGTGCCGAGGGGTGGCCCCGTGTTCGCTTAGGGTGGTTAGCTTGATCGTTGATGTTTTGCCCTCGTGAACGCGGAAGTAGAAGAACACGAAAAACAGAAGAAGAGAACCACGCGGGCCAGACCGAGAGAAATGCATCCCGGGAGTGAGAAAGATGGAAATAGGGGATCAGAAGGGGACGAAAGGGACAGGCGACTCGGAGGAAGCGAGGCAAAGAAGAAGAAAGAGAGAGGAGACGAGCGCACACTTCGTGTTTCCCACGTGCTGCTCGGTGCAAACGTCGGCGTCGTGCATCGCGTGCTCACCTATACGTGCAACCGTCACTCTGAAAAGGGAATGGGATTAGTCAGGGGGTTGGCTACAATGGGGAGGGAGAGAAGAGGGCGATATAGCGACGGCGGTGGTGGATCCGTGGATGATTGCAGGGACGACCGCGTGACGGTAACTACTGGGGCTTGCCGTGACGGACAGCCCCCGTCGGCACACGTCTGCACACCACGGTCACGCGCCTGTCTCTTTCGAAAATTTTCCTTCCCCGCTCCATCTTCTTCCAACTCTACGGGATAACCACCTACCGTCGGCGTCGTGCGATCGTTTTGTGACGTGACACCTTACACGCTCGATCCTATTTGTTTGCATGCATTGGGGCGGTGCCCGCTCGTGGCCTGTTCGGATTTACAGTTCGCGGGGGCATTATCGCGTTTAGCGGTTGAATTCTGCGGAAGAATTCTGAACAAAATAGAAAACCAGAAGTAACCTAATACCAGTAACAGAAACAAATGCAATCATGTGGTTACGTTTATTCTTACATCTAAGCAAGCTATCCTTCTTTAGGTGTAAGATTAAATGTAACGTTATAGGATAGAAACCTTTTAAAACGGTCGAGAATGTATGGAGCCACCCTCGAATCGGCGTGTTTCGATCCTTAATAAAGTAGTCTGCGCCAACAAGTGGGCACGCACTCGATCCCAAAGTAGAATTCCACGGGCGACCAATCGATTGACTCGCTCTTTTGACTCCCTCCGTATCAGCGAGAGCAACGCGCACTCAATTATCGCGACGGCCTCTTCCCGGAGCTACACTTGCCGCTCCACGGCAACGAAAATATTAGTAAACGGGCAAAGATCGTTGGCTGGGCGGCGGGAAAGAGAGGAAGAATGTTTTGTGGGTCGATCGACGAGCAAGAAGAGAATAGAAGGTGCGCGGGGAAGTCGAACAGGGCTACGCGCTGGACCCCTGCCGCGCAGTTTTGTACCAGAAGAGGCCCTGCGCCCGAAAGGGGAACCCCCGTAGTGATAATTAGGGGGCCAAAGCGAGTGTTTCTGGCCTTCGCGAAGGTCCTTGAAGTTTTGCCGCCCTGATCTCGAAAAAACGGATCGCCAGTCATCGTGTTTCACCATCACCTTCGTTCCTCCTTTCCTCTAGCGGTCGACCTCTGCCGCCCCGCCACCCCTTCATCGCTTTATCTTTCTCCGGAGGGGTGGAACCGACGCGGGAACATCAATTTTTCAGTGCCTCGTCCAACGTGCGTCTCTCCTCTCTCCTTCCTCATTTTCGTGGGATTTCCTAGGTCATGGCTCTGTCATCTGGTGGCCGACGGCTCCGTTTCTTCTTTCTCTCAAGCTTCGAGACCCTTCCGAATGGTTTCACCGACCAAGGCGGCACACGCCGAATAGCCCTTGCCGGGACACCCTCGGCACACCCTCTCGCTTCGCCATCTGTCTTCATTCGCGGGCATCGACAGTCTGCGGTAATTTTCCCGCTTCCTGGATGTAAAAGACTCCGCGCGAAGCTAACAGAGCGATCTCGCAGAACGAAGGGAAGGGAGACCTGCGACGCAGATGACGTCCCGCGTCGGAGATCGACGCTTCTTTTAGAAACTGAAACTAGTAGGGGAGGTTTCCGTATTCATGGTCCTTTTGCGGTCACCGTTCCGCGATTGATCTTCCTTTTCTAACCGTAGGATAGACCTTAAACGGCGATAGGAGGCCAATCGTTTGCGAATCATTTAATTCGCCGGGGTTGCTGTCGATATCGAGGTGGTCGACCGTGCAATTTGAAAAGTAAACACTTGCTTCGTATCCACAGGGTGAGGATTCGAATAGAGTTCAACCCTTCCCTTGCTAGTTATAAAAAAGAAGGGAGGACGGTAGGCTCCTACGGCGGTAGGAGCCAATAATTGGAGCCAGTTTTATAGCCGGATTCGAACGAAATAACAGAACATCGTGCCACCTGCCCTGCCTATCGCGTAGGTGCCGTCCGTCGCTCAACGCAGCCAGACTGTCTTCCGCGCCCTTTTGCCGTAGCCGGCAGACAGTTCCACTTGATTAACCTGATTCATGCGTGCAACGGGGCCGACGTAGCTCGGCGTTCCTTCTACGCCCTATAATGCACCGATCGAAACCACTGTTGCGCACAAATGATGTACACTTACACGGGTACGCGACGAGGCGGTACCGCCGAAATACGGCACGCACCGTGCACCATTGTCCCACTCGAGTTTTACGCTCGTTTGCCAGTGACCGACCACCGATACGCACCGGGTGTTACGAAAACAAAAGGGATCCTCGTCGAACGTGATCCGCCTCTCGTTGAAACCGAGACGGGACCTCCTCCAAATGTTTTCCAATCTGTTTTTCTCGACGCGTGCGGTCGAATTTCCACCAAACCCTGGTCGAAACTTACTTCTTTATAGGTGTATCACACCCCCTCCTACGTTCCTGTAGTCCGCGTTGCTAAACAATTCTCATCCTCGATCATTAATCCACCGACCTTCGCATTTGCATTTCTCGATGATCGTCGATGCCTCCGTAGCGATTCAAGATCGGGGGATCGCTAAATCACCGCTCGCAACTCCTCCCACTGAAAAGTAAAACATCCGAGTCACGGGAACGTCATCGATGCGTGATTTAACGCGACCAGCTTCCAATACCAAGGATCCAAGTGAAACGTTGCAACCCATTTCTTCGTTCTGTGCCATTAGTTGCAGCCAACGTTGCCCTCTCGTAAGAAGAATAGTCGAACGTTCGCGGGAAACAGGCCGCGTCGGAACGTCCGCGACGTCTTGCACAAAACTCTCCGGCCTCCGTTCGCGACTAGAGGCTGGTCGAAGCTCGAAGTTTGGAAATTCGTGGGGGACGATCAGTCACCAGTCGGCGAGATAAATCTGACTCATAAGTTACCAGGGAGCTCCCGTAGGCCAGGGGTGGCCCTATCTACGGGGATACCGTGAGCACGAGCGGAAAAGAGAGGCAAAGAGCAAGAGGGCCTCGATGTAGCCCGTATCAAGATCTCTTTGCATCTCTGCTAGGCGGACGACGGGGTTGGGGGCTCGAGCGGGCTACGGGGGTGCTTATCTCCGCGTTATTCCCGAAGGGCGAACCCCGTCAGCCTGGGACCCGGCAGATAACGTTCCCCCGGTTCCGTGCTACACCCCTGCCCTATACTGGGTGTCGAAGTCGTCGAACTGACTGCGCGAAAAACGTGGAGGGTCAAAAAAGATCCACTGGCGGATCTCGTCCAGCTGCACTTCCTTTGTTACTGTTATTGCCAATGGAAAAGTATTCGTCCATTTAGAATGTTTTCATTTCTAGATGCATCGGCAGACGTCGACACCGTTGATCGATGAAACAGGGCCAATTCTAACTTTTTGCATTAGTAGACGGACACATTCGCGTGACATAGATTTATATCGAAACTTCATTGGTGGGATACGGCAGATCGTGGCGCCGAAAAAGGAATCTCGAAACCGCTAGGTTCGGGGGGTGGATTATTGTCAGCGTTAATGCTATTGTGCGGTAGGCCGATACCCCCTCTGTTTCAGAGAAAGCAGTCGCCGTGAAAACGTTGCTTCTCGTTACGATGCACCTCGTCGCGAAATTCGATACGGAACGCAGAATTGCGGCGATTCCACGACGACAGCTTTCCTATCGCCGCCTCGCACGGGATATCTATGTATATTCCGAAAGTAGAAACAATGCAATCTTTTTGCCCAGCTCTCTGCATTTTATCGAATCGCTGATTTCAACGAACTTGAAATCAACATCTCGTCGGATAGGTGCCGCAGTCGTAAATAGGAATCCGTAAAGTCACGTCCTTCTTTATAAATGCTGTTAGCGACAGTCAGTTATGCGCTCGCAAATGATGCAAAATTACGTCAACGGCTGCGAACGCGTTAACGTCGCCGAGGTGCAGTACACCCAGTATAGGATGATCGAGTTTCACTTCTGTACCGCGGGTCTTCGATGCTGGCAGGGCCAAGATAAGCCGCTTTCTGCGTCTCTTTTCCTCGCGTGTCTAAGAGAGGCTGCAAAACGAGCGGGAGAGGCAGAGAAAGTGTGTGCAGAGACACAGAGTCGAGTAGGGTGGCCGGTCGTTCGTGAAATAAGCTCCGCAGGGTTTTGGTGGTCGCGCTTTGGGGCGGCTTAGGGGCGCCTACACATTCGCCCGGAACGACTGACTGCCGTTACTCCCTTCCATCCCCCTTTCTAACTTCGCCAAAAATACACCCCCGAAAGGGCCCCCGCGATCCCAGCTGCCGATGATGTTTCCACGTGGGTACCCGCGAGGCTCGCGTGTTTTCGACGTTACCTCGATGATTTTGCCGCTACCCTTCCTATCATCCCCTTTCCCGCAGCCACGTTCTTCTTCTGCCTACTTCTTTCACGAAGTACTCCAGCACGTTCTCAAAGTTTCGCAGAGATCGACAGCCGCTCTCAAACCTCGAATATCTGTGTCGATCGAAATAGTGTCACGCAACTGCTAAGTCAGGTACACAGAGATACCACCCATGTTACCCTTCCATGTTGCCTTGTTTACAAAACATAGTCCACTCAATTTGCTACCCCTATATATTTTAATCCCCGCTAACCCCTTGTCCCATTCTACCGACCACCCACTCGATCCCAGCTCATCGTCCCAGCATCTTTCGAGTTGCGAGCTTCCTGAAAAAATATTTTGTTTATAAATTTCCCTCTAGAAGCGGATCGTATCAGCTCGGTTTACCCTATCCAGATGAGAATTCCGCCCGTCTCTGTCCCAAGACCCCGCCAAGACAAATTTCACGCGATTTGTCGAACGTCACCGTGACAGGCGAACGTGAGAAACGCCTTCTCGGAAGAGGTGCGGGTACCAGGGCCGAAAAATGTTATTTCTCGCGAAAGCATCGATCCGTCGCGAGAACTGTGTCAATCCGTGGACGACGCGGGACCCGTTTGTATACGGGGGCCGATCGATTATATCCCTGGCGTAGATTGCTGGCTGATATACACGTGCACGGTAGCACCACCTCGGGCTCCGGGAGGATCACCATAAGTGGTCCTCAACGAGACATTCAGAGGCTCCCTGCACCGCGGGGGTCCAGGACACGAGATACGCATCGACACCCACTCCTTCGACACCAAGTCGAATTTCCAGCGGGCACCGAGAAACTTGTCCCCACGGTGGCGACAAGGTGTGGTTCCAGGGACGCAACCTGCCCGTCGTAAACGGCCACCGCGGACCCCGACCTAAGTGGTTTCCGGCTTTTTTCGATTTATAATCGGCGAACGATTACCCGAGGTAGCCGTTCTAGGGCTGGACCCGGCCGCCTACTGTTGAGCCTTTCGGCCCGAGGGGATGTTCGATTATTACCCGTTGCTCTTTCCTGTGCAGGGGCCCCGCCAACGATGATCTTTATGGATCAGACATCGTCTGCTAAATTAGCACCTCTTATGAGTCAAGGACAGACGGGGCAAAAATAAAAGACCACCACCACGTATCCAGGAAGTCTGTTTCGTAAACGCGCGGCCGAACGAAGACGATTATTTTCTAACGCGACCATTTTCCAACAATTTCGTTTCACTAGCTCTCCCTGAATAATTTAATATTTTTACTCTCACCGAATCAATTTGAATGTCATCGGCAAATCTGCTGTCGATATCGTTGCTAGATACCGTTGCCATTCTTCACCGAGCAAGACGATCCCCTCGACGTTGTCAAGGTGTGGTTTCACCGACATAACTGCCATATAAACGCCACACGGTTTCGGACGTAAGTGGTTTCCGGCTTTTTCGGTTTATAATCGACCAGCGATTACCGAAGTAGCGTCCTGGGGCCGGTCCCTGGGTGCCTACTGTTGGACTTCTCCCTCCTGGTCCCC
Organism: Hylaeus anthracinus; assembly: GCF_026225885.1. Classification (NCBI taxonomy): domain Eukaryota; kingdom Metazoa; phylum Arthropoda; class Insecta; order Hymenoptera; family Colletidae; genus Hylaeus; species Hylaeus anthracinus. The sequence goes on from NW_026534337.1 coordinate 15,107,636, forward strand.
CCGTGGCTGATGCCCAACGGGGGTGTACGATTAGAGGTGTAGCTTTCCTATACAGGCCCCTTCAGCGATGATCAGATACGAGGCGTACCTGGACACCCACCTGATTCTTTATCTCCACTCTCGAACGAAGACACTTCCGACAGGTTGCCCCTGACAAATCGAGGACGATCAAAGAGAAATATTACCGAGGGTGTGCCCCGATATTCGCCATTATTTATCAGGACTATGTCAATATCTCCAGTTGTACGAGCTGGGCTGCCGCATCGCGAGGGGACAAATCTCGAAGCTCGGGGAACGGAAACGGAAAATTTCTTCTTTTTCCAAGGGCAACGTTCCTTTCCTCGAGGCTCGCGACCTACGCGCCCCGTCGTACAATAATTGAACTATAACTCTAGGAACAAAAGAACCTCGTCGAATTTAATTCCGTCGCCGAGTGCTTCGCATAAATTCAGTCCTCCGGGGGACGTTCGCGGTCCCGGCCGACAGCAGACAACAAATTGCCAACAACACCGACGGCATGTCCGATGACAGTGCTTCCCCGCGCGGGGAGAGAAAAAATTCGTCGACGGCTTTGAATGGTCCTGTACCGGCTTCTAGCCGACGTCCACCGTCGGTTAGCCGTGTAGGTGTACGCTCGGATAGAAAGGGGTTGGGGGGGTAAAGGTCGGGGGAGGGTGGTTTAATCACGGGGGCTATCACAATCCCTAAGTGGGCTTCCTGCCCGCTTCGGAATTATAGATAATGTCAGATAATAATAACACACCCTGTAGGGGCAGGCCCCGGAGCCCACCAGAGGCAATAAGTATAAGGTAACCCGAAGGTGAGGAGGGATAGGGGGGGTAACCCAGCCGGTGGTGGTGGCGATGGTGGTGGTGGTATTAGTAGGAGGATAAGTATAGGCTGTGAGAAGCCAAGTGGGCTGAGGTGGACGAAGGAGAAACGAGAAGAAAGAACGGACCCCGAGACTTCTCTTCGCTTCTTCAGGGTTAGCCTTCTGGTAGGAGCTGGGAGTCAGGAGTCGGGCCCAGCAGTCTGGGGCCCCATACGTGCCGGGCCACGGGGTCATCCGGGACCCCCGTTTCCCAGCCCCACCCCACCCTCTCTCTCTCTCTGCAGCACCCCTCTCCCCCCTGACCGCGACTTTTTCTTTCTCTCGTTCCGTACACCTTTCGCGACCCCACCTTTCCAACTGCAACGCGGGATATCGCATAACATACTCCCTTCGGACTTCGGAGACTCCGTCCCTTTCTCTTCTTCTTTTGTTTTCCCTCCCACCCTCCGCCCCTTCAACGGTCAGCTCCTCTTCTTCCTCTCGCTATCGTGGATACGAGTTACCAGTCCCGAGCTTCGGCCCGCGAGTCGCGATGGCATGCCTCTGCCACGGCGCAATCCCTTCGAAAGAGACACGTCGATAATCTATTCGCGAATTTGGACATTCGTCCAGCGATCGAGGACTTGGAAGCTCGTCGGATCGTCCTTAGCGTAGCCTGGTAGCTCTTGATCTCTGTCACAGTTTAGAAGAACGATTCCTAATCCTTCTAGACACAATTTATGGAATCACGACGGTCACAGTTCTTTCCCCTATATTTTTAACGTGAAACATATTAAGGAATCGAATGACGGAAATGTTTCGTAAATTGAAGGGACGTTGCGCAGACTATTTTTCTGCTTTTCCTTCCAAGTCGCACCTAAATTAGTTTATCGGTTACCTATGCCACACCGTTTGCTTCGCTCCGATAATAAAATTGCGTTACTCTGCCTATGGCTACCGGGTGCCCCTATGTCTCCCGCCCCCTTCCAGGATCTACGTCGAGTTTTCGTACCGCCATCACCAGTTCCCTTCCTATTAATTACCAAGCAGAAACACGATTAGACCTGGGCGCGACTACGAACCCCACTTGATACGTTTCACCCTCCTGGTGACAACGCGACGCTACCATAACGCGTTGCAAAGTGGCGATACGATATACACCCTCCGACGCCCACGCCTCGGAACACCCACTTTCCTCTGGGCACCTGTTTTGTCCTTTTTCTTTCGCGAGACAACGCTCGTCGACAAACGCGTATGCGCGGTCTGTTGCATTAAACGAATTAGAAGTCGGAAAAAATCTCTCCCCTCCGCGGTGGCCCCGTTCACCCTGTTTCATCGCGTACCTTCGACCATCGAGAGGGATGATGTTATATGTTGTGTTATACAGCATGTCGTACAGGGTTGTCTCGGCAATCGTACAACAACTACAAGAGGGCTGTTATTTTTCGTGTAATGATAAATTGAAAATGTAGAACGAAATCTGTGATTTTTTCGTAAAATTTCAACACGTCGTTAAATTAGCAGTCTTTGGTCCCGTGCAGAATATTTTACCGTACATTTGTTACTTGTTTTTTTTTTTTATCGAAGAATCAGCCCCTTACCGTTTGCACCACGTTTAACTGCGACACCCTGTGTTCCGGGGGATGAACCAGTGTCGCGAAGGGTGCACAGATGGGGGGCGTATCTCTATGAACGCCTCTGTGTCTACATATCTGTGCAACGCTTTTCCACCCCCGTGGCCCCAACGTAAGTGCCTCTATGACCGCCGGTGTCTTCCTTATGCGCCGATTCGTTTTGCGTCCCGCGAACACCGCCCCCTTAGGCGAGGGGAACCGCTAAAGGGAGAAATTATAGTAATAACCGGTGCATCGTGTCGCGCTGGGTAATTGTCACGGAGTCGATGTTGCGTTTTACTAGGGAGGGTGGTGATGTATTGGCTGTTATTGTAACGCGACGAGTGTTGCGGCCGTAAAAATTGGTTTATTGTGCGCTGGCTACGGCCGCCGCTTCAACATTCTCTTCACAAACGATCGCCGCGCACCAGCCACGCGTCAATCGCACATAAAGCCATAGGTTGGTCCCCGAACGCAGAAATCGACTCGAAAATGAAATATTTAGAACCAAACATGCTATCCCGTCGGCGCGTCCATTATACACGAATTTAATATGTTCATTAAACTCTCCAAAAACGAATACGATCTTTAAAATTTTGATCTTTATCGCTAATCTCTGTTCAACCGACGGAACGTTTTTCCCGGTAGCTACCAGTAAAACTGCATACCAAACTCCGGCAAACTATGTTAATCCCCCTGTAAGACCTGCTAACACAATTAGGACAGCACGAAACACAATTATCCGAGGCGGAGTCACCCCGTGGCGCAGCATCCAGGAATTACGAGTCGACGGAGCACGAGGGAACAAGGGAAAGCGAAAATGAGAAAGTAAGTGGCGAGTGGGAGAGAAATACATTCCATCCAGCAATCTAAGACGGTGTTACGCAGTCTATCAAAATTTCACCGACTTCACGGCCATCGGTCCGATTGAAATATCGCATTCCTCGAGGGATTCTTTCCAGTCGGTTTCGAGTATCGAAGCGCGACAGTCAGTTTCCCACGATTTTAGGAATCGACAGACTACGAATCCAAGTTTTTTCCTCTTACCATCAAAATTGACTGGAAGTATCATAAAATATGACGAATGCGAAAGATTCGCAAGGACCAGAAGGCATTCGCGGAAACGTCGATCCGAAATCACCTTCCGAGAGCGTCGCTCGGTGATTTTCGGGCTGTCCATCGAGAGCCCTAAGGGCGTCTGGGATGAGGTGCAGGGAAAACGCGTCGTCACCGTCGATGGGCCGTAATAGTACCTGTTGTTAATAAAAACACGAGGTCAAACGTGCCGTAACATCATTGTCGAGGGTGGGAACAGGGTTCGGGGGTGGGACGGGGGTTCGGAGCGGAGTGCGATTTCACTGGAGTGTACTCTGTCATGCGCCAGGTGCCGGAGAATTCTCCTGTCCATGGGGTGGAACGCCGAGGGCGGTGCTGATTGCGACGGTGGAACTTCTAACGGGTGTTGCCGAGGTTCACGGTGGATCGCGAGGAGTCAAGTGGGGCTTTCGTCGGGGGCCGCGCCACTTGTAGCTACACAGACACCGAGGTGTGCACCGGAGCCGGTTATTTTCGAGGCCCCGTTTCACCCCCCAGCGGCATTAAAGCTCCGACAGTCTCGACCCCTTTGGCTCGACGGATTGGACTGGTGGCCCGCCGACGACGCCCCGAATAGAGACCGGGAGCCTGCCAGAAAGGACTTAAGAAGAAATATGAACGGAGATGCTTTATGAATGCGACCCGAACGATAAAAAAAGAAGAACGGGGAAACCCCTACCGTACGGTTTAGCGGCGACGCGTGAATGCAATATTAAAGCGAACGATATATGTAAACACGAGCGCGTACGAGCCGGGCGCCTCGAATAAATAATTCCTGACGCATACGGAGAACTGACGGCGGTCGAGGTCTACATAGACTGTTGGCAAGTTAACCCTTGAGAGAACAAGCCAGTCGAAACAGTCTTCTTTGGGGAATTAATGACTTCTGCATTTCTACCGTGATATATTTACTTACGACATCGTGTCCCTCGATCTACAACATTCCCGCACTTCCTTCAAAACAACCAACCGTCCATCAGTTTTTTCCAAAAAGCTGGACAGTTAAGTCTTGGATCCTTTGCCACCTGTTCGCTTTCGTTCCGACCCAATCCGCTAGGAACCTGCACCGACCGGTTGAATATTCAAGTTTTCGCGCGAAAGGAGGGTGTACGCGCGGGGGGTGGAAGTCTCTAACCGAAGAAGAAACGTGGGGAGAGGGTGACTGGTCGAGATTGCGTGCGTTTACAAAGCAAATGGCTTGAAAATAACCGAGCGGCGTGCCCCGTGGGCTCCGCGGGGAGAAGGCTTTCGATGGGCATACGAGGGTGGCCGAAAGAGAGAGACGAAACGAGAAAGAAGGGAACAGAGGCACATTGTACGACAGAGGGGGTGTCAGGGGTGAAACCACCCACCGGTGGCGGAGAATCGAGAAGAGGCCCCGCAAGGAGAGAGAGAAGCGAACAGCAAAGCGAGATGGAAACACAATTGGGGGGAGTAGGGGGTCAGGAAGGGGTGGTATAATCGATGCGGACATGTGCAGTTCCCTCGGGGGTAGCAACCCCTAACTCGCCAAACCTATTTATACAACAATACCCGGTACAACCCCCCATAAACCACCCTCACGGTGGACCGCCGTGGCTGCTGTTGCTGTTGCTGCACACTCCGCCACCCTCCGCCGGCATCCTCCTCTCCCGCTGCCTTCGGTTTATAATCAACCCCTCTTTTTCGCCCGCTTCTCTTTCTCTTTCACGGCTTCCAACCCCTCGACGATGCATGAACAGTTTATCTTGGGGCCCGCGCGACGAGGACTGGTATTTTAAATAGCAAATACTTATCTCGGTGCCAGGGGGGAAGTACCGATAAGCGGGTCGAGTGGGTAGATACGTACACACGCGGCGTAAGTGGGAAATATAAGACGAAGATCGCGCGAGATGGTACTTGAACCGTACTACGAACATGGGATACCACGGCAGGGGTTTCCAAGCTTCGAAACTCGTCACGAGGATAAAGCGATATTTTAACGAATAACGAGGACCTTCCACGATCCATGATCTCAATCGATCGCCAGACAGAATCTCTCTTATTAATTCCATTCGCGCGCAAGGTCCTGTACGGGATGGAAAATTTCAGCGTTCGCGCGTCAGTGTTCTTCGTGTGCTTTTAAATTCACGCACGCCTCGATAACCCTTATCCCTCGAAGACGTGTACATAAAACGAAACGCGTATAATTTACACGACGAATAAAGCGATCTGCGGGCGACACAGTTATTTACATACGCGGCCATATGCCGTGGTAATAAGAACGCCGTAAGAACTTCCGTTCAAGACCGACACGTCCACAGACGCGGCCGCTTTCGCGCGTATGGGTGTGTACGGACATGTGATTCAGCAGATCTACGGATCACCGCTGACAATCCAAGGCAATTAGCATAAGTATATTTATGCAGATCGGTCCTCCAGGTGAAGTAAGTTCGGAAACGCTCTTATCGGGCGCTTTTTTCCGACGCGACGAAATTCGTATGCCCGCACGAGATCGAGCCGCGTAATGCCCGCTGATGGAAAAAGGAATAACTATCGCTGTTGCGACGCGGTCGTAAGACTGGACCAGTCGAGGCACGAGTAATCCGGATTTCGGATTAGCCTAAGCCAGCCTGAACACCAGGAGGTCGTTCTGGACACTTCTGCCGTCTGTCCGTCCGACTCGAAGCGAGACGAAAATAAGTCGGTTTGCCCGCCACGAAAAGACACGTTTCATCCGCCTCGTTCACGATCGGTGACAACGACCACTCGACGTTTCCATTGTGTTACTCGTCGCCCCGATCTTCCACGACGAATTCATACGCTTCCAGGAACACCAGCTTCGTGGAAGAATCTCTCGAGATCCAGCTGGGACGTAGACAAATTTTCTTGGGGTTCGCCTAGAGGAAACAGATAAAACCGCTGGACCAGTAGTCCACGAACTCTTTTGAAAAGAGACTAAGAGAGAGAGAGAGAGAGAGAGAGAGAGAAGTAAAAGACCGAGAGAGAACAAAATTGATACGCACAATCGCATACGAACATATCCTTGTATATACATACCGTTATAAAATATCCCTCCACAGAGCCATGCAACGTGATTATTGTTCAGTAATTGCGATGGATCGATGAGGTTCTGTCCATGATAGTAAATCCAAACGTGACGTTATTCGGAATAGTTACATTTTCATTAGCTCGAGTCGCTGATGAGAAACGTTCAAGCATCGGTACTGCATACATAGTACATGTATATTTCACGTATTTAAATGCATATGTTACTTAGACGAAATACACGTATTATATTTTCTGCGTATCTTACGTCAGAGGAAATACGATAGTTCTTTCAAAGAAAAAGGCTTTAAGCGTGTCCACGACCAGTGCGTTTATCTTAATCCTGATTTACTCGAAATCAAATGATTGCCGATCAAGTGGTCGTAAACGTGAATGGTATAATCGCTCGGAGCGTGGTCGATCGGAAATTTTGAAAGTCGTTCGAAGGAAAGTATAGCGGAAAGAGGCCGACGTAACGCGACGCCGAAGGCGGTTTCCCGAGAAAATAGTGGCAATCAAACGGCAACGGCGAGGGTTAATTCCAATTAGTTTCCGAGCTTTGGTAGGTTAATTCGTGCCAGCGACGATCGGTAGGGTCGAAACGTGCACGGTAAGCAGGGCGTGATTTGTAAGGCCTCCTTGCATAATGACGGAAGAAGAACGAAGGGTTTGCGCGACAGGGGCTTGTTTCCTGACACGTGCTCAGACACGTGAGCGTTCGAAGCGCTTTCGACTGTGACACGCTGCAGCCCCCCCTGTCTGTCCAGCCTCTCCGTGGCCTGCTCGGAAGCGTGGCCTCGTTCTTTCCAAAAATTTAATGCTCATGAATAATTGATCCCGTCCAATCTCTCCTGAATCGCCTCGCACCCAGTACGAAGCGGTGCGTCGGATATTTTTTAAGTAACGCTCAACGGAACACGGTTACACGATTAAAAGTATCGACAAGTATTTGTGGGACGATCGCGACGAGCAAGAATGTCCTTCACCTTGCGTTGACGGGAGGGTTAGAAAAAAAAAAAAAAAATGATAGGATAGGGTGAATACGGTACCCGCTGGGACGGTTTGTCTCTGCAAGACTCCCGCGGGACCCCCGCGGTAGTTCCTGGAGCGCGGAGGCGGGCACGCATCTGTCGAATCTCCCGACGGATCTTCTGCAAGAGATCCTGCACGACACGCATTACACGCTACGCTGACGCCCTTCGCCCTGCGAATCGTCGTTACAATGTACACACACGCTGTATCGAGCCTGGCACTCGATCCAGTTAAATTCCACGATAAACTCCCGCGAGGACGCGGCAACGATCGGGGGTGGGGTGGTGGGGCGATGAAAAGATTTTAAAGAGGAACCGACGCCAGACGTCAATTTTGACGAAACGCGGAGTTTTACAGGAGTGAATAGGTACATTTCTGAGCCAGTGAACATTTGTGGAATGTTTCACAAAAATCGACGTCTGAAAGATCGCGATGTTTCTTGTGCTACATATTTCTATTCAGCGTGCCTCGCGCAACTAGGGCAAGTCGTGTCTCCTGTTTCCTTAAAGATAAAAAAGTATGTTGGTAAAATTTAAATATCACGCCTGGTCCATGGCTTGACTGTGTTCGAAAACAGAGCGTCGGGAAGACAAGCAACGATATGCGTTTCGCTTGGCACGTTTTCGTGTCGCTGAAAAATACACGAGTGCCTGAGAGTATGGGACAGTAAACTGTAACAACGGGCCACGCGAGTTGCGTGGCATACGTACCGAAGGGAGGGACATTTGCGGAGGGTCGACGGCGTGTATGTACACAGGCTTGTACGCGAAACACACGCAAGGGGGATGTAGCCAAGCATCGTTTCTGTCCCCAGCGGGACTGTCAGGGATACAGGAACGGCGGCTCCAGAGCCCCGAAGAACTCGAGCAACCCCCGGAGGGCAGAAACACATCAAAATCGAATTCACCAGATGTCCAGGAAAACGAATCTCCCTTCCCTTTCCTCGTGGAAAACGACGTTGCACTCGCTAACGACGTTGGGGCACGGCAACCACCCCCAAGGCGCAGATGCGTTTGCGGACGACGATTTAGGGGCCGAAAAGATTCGACTCTCGTCGCATCGTCTCAGGTGTTTGGCCCGTTGGGGACGGCGATGGAAACCGAGATTTCGGCGGGGACGAAACGTGTCGGGACTCGGAGCAAACCTGTGGGGTTCCTTTGGTTTCGGTTATTGGAAACGAATAGTCGACACCGCGATTCTATGACGGAGGTTTGATTACTTTCGAAAGCATTACTTACGCAATAGTTTCTCAGCGTTAAAATTAAATTAACTCTCGCCTCGATAACTTCAACACCTTCCTGCGCCACGTGACTTTGTACAGCTGAGATCTTGTACATTTCGAGTACACGTTTCGACGCGCACTGGGCTCGATATGCCGCCGATATTGTTGCTGGATTACCGAACTCCAGTTATACCATCCACTCGATCTCTTCCTCTCTGTTCCAGACACTTGTCATTCACGCCTAGCCGCACGATCCGCAACGCGCAGGTAGTACTCGCAACCCTCGATAGACAACTATGATACTGTGTATATAGTCTGCTTCGAACGTGAACTTACCCTTTCGATGAACTCTAGGAATTTTTCGGTGATCGTCGGGCACAGGTTAAACCTTTAACGAAATAAAAGGACGAGAGGGTTAGCAACCTTTGCTCGGGTGAAAAAAAATGCACACAACTAACTGTACGTATACGGAAATACGAGGTGGTTTATTATAATAATATTTATAATCATTATGCATCGCGGGCGGCGTGTCCCTCTTTCCCTCGCTTGGTGTTCGCGTTGCAATTACAATTACAAGACTTAATTCGGTGACAGAGCCCCCCATTCCACTTAACGTTCGCTCGCGCGCTTTCCGCAAAAAGACAATTTTTATTTACATCGATCGCCGCCTTAACAGTTACGGGTTACACATTCCTATTTATATTTATACTTTAATGATAATTAGTACAGCGTCTTTAAGTGTAGAATTACGCGTGTGTTCCTTGTCTGAACGTGTATATATAATATGTGTGTGTAACTGTTACAGCGTGTATCATACCGTACATGCACGTGTGTCTCTCGCATGTCGCGTGTGTTCGTGTGTACGAATCATCGAGTGTATAACAGCAGATATCTACAGGGTGTTCCTTAAAAGTAACGTCGAAAAGTAATCAACAGGGAGGGTATAATATTACACGATAGGACATTCGAAATTTTATACACAATAATATTAATAATAATATTTAATCGTTTTCACGTAATAATAATAATAAAATAGCACCGTCGGCGTTCACCGACGACCACAATAATAATCAAATATAATGATAAAGATAATAATGTCGACAACGACAACGATAACCGTGACGGAAACGAAGTTTAACGGTCGAGCGTCTTATCGTACGTATATCTTACAAAAACCGAACGGTACAAGATGCAAGGTCAACCTGGCGTCGCGACGACTTCTACCTTCTCGCCACTGGCAAAAGCCACGCGAGAACCGGAACAGAGTCGGAAGGCCTCCCCATCGGATCCGCGAGCAGCTCGATTTTTTTCTCGAAATCGCTCGATTTTTCGCTTAGGCCGACGGAAAGCAACGAAACTCGAACGGAACGTTAATTAAAACTCGTACTACCAGGCCAGCCCTTCGCTCTGCATCTGGTGCGGCTCCAGGAACCCACCCCCGCCGCCGCCGCCGCCACCTGGACCGCCACCATTCCCACCGGCACTGGGATTACCCTGTGCTCCACCTGAGAAATATCAAACCCATCGAATCGGTTCCGTTCGCATCGATCTACCGAGAAACGTGGGATACGAAGGCACAAAACAATCAAAGCGTTTCATTCGCGGACGGTCTACTTCGAGCTACAGGATGTTGATATTCGAGTCGGTCGTTACGAAAATGGCGAAAGTCCATCAAAAAAAAAAAAGAACACGTTTTCGCGAGCAGAGCTTAAAAAACTTGTCGATTTTGTCTGTAAAAAAATCTAAATGTCGAGGCAATATTCCTTTATGAGCGCGTCGACTTAAGTTCAGTTGTCAAAAAAAAAAAAAATATGAGACATGCAGTATAAAAATGGCGTTAATCCGCAAGGGATGATCTCGGACACGTAACACCGGTAAAATATGTCGGGTGCATCATTTGTAACTTAATCAAAGGCTAAAACCTTCTCCATTTCAAAACAAAAGAAGATGGACTCACTCCATGCTCGTAACGAACGCATTGACATCGATCTCTTAAAACAGACAAATGTTCCTTTTTCCTCAACGCCTCTCGTCGATGAACGACCGTATCTTCGACGATTGGCAAACATAACCGGGTCACGAGAGAAACAAAAAGAAACATTTCCCACGAAAATAGATTCTGTATTCGTAGATAAATATAGCCTTTCAAAAGGATCTGGTCGTACCTGAAGGTGCTAGGAACTCGCCGGGGCTACCGCCAGGAGGTGCAGGGGGCCCCTGTCCAGGAGGGCCCGTGAGAAATTCCGGAGGGCCGCCTCCCGCACCCGGAGGTGGATATTCCCCTGCCACCGCCACTGCGGCTGCCATACCCGCTAAACTCGCAGGGTCCAAACCTGTCAGAAACAGATTACGTACTATTCAGGGAGGATCGTATCCGGCTTGCTATCTCCGAACCCGGCTGTCATAATTATCGCGACCTATCCACCCGCTACGATGTTTATTACAGTCGCGATGGGAACCCGACAGACTCGATTTCAGTTAGCCGCGATTGCGAACGGATTTCAGGAACCGCCGTCGAAGATCTAACCATCTCCAAGTTCGAAACGCTTCTTCTCGCGCAAAGTTGCACGGCATGGAATATTCGAATATTATTTTCCCTCGGAATCGTGTTCAGATGGAATTCCAGAACTCACCAGGATTGCCCGGTCCACTGAAGGGCGGTCCGTGCGGATGAGGGGGCGGATGAGCACCGAAGTATTCGTGATGAAACGCCACGGGCCCGCCGTAACCGAATTCGAACTTCTCCGCGCCGAAATACGGGAAACCAGGCGGCGGTCCGTCCTCGCCGCCCAGAGCACCGGGATTCAGGTTCAGAGGGAAGCCCCTCATTTTTCTGGAACCGCCGAAGAACGGGCTCCTGCCCATCGACGTCAGTTGTTTTAACCTACGCTCCTTGCTCCTCTTGTTTTGAAACCAGACCTGCGCAAAACGGATACGATCCACTGCTTTCATTGAATTCACCCGCCTGAAAGGGATTACCCTCTAACTTGCTGTTTCACGTTCAAGTTTCGCTCACTTTTTGCCGCGAACATTGTGGACGGGAAAAAGGGCGCCAAGTAGCGCCGGGATTTACGACTCGTCGTTAAAAAAAGAATATTGCGCGTAGGTGCGAGGAAAGTCTGGTCGTTGGAACGACGACGAGTGCAGAGTACTCGAGATAATAGTTGGAATAGGGAACTAAAGAGTTCGTAAAAGTGCGTTTCAACTTGACGAAATGAATCGTATTTTCTTTGAAGTTACGCGCGTCCCGTTAACCACGCGACGCGAGCTTAGAGAAACAAGTGAATAATATGAACCTGTATCACTCTCATGGGCAAGCCAGTCTCTTTCGCCAACTGTTCCCTGATGTGCCTGGTGGGTTTCGGTGTCGACGAAAATGCCGACTTCAGAATCTCCAACTGTTTCGCCTTTATGGTCGTTCTCGGTCCTCGCCTCTTCGAGCCGGCACCGCCGTCGCCGCTACCACCGCCAGCGCCGCCATCAGGACTTTTGTTCTCCGTTTGGCTATCCCTCGTCTCGGGATCTCCGTCCAGGGAACCTTTGAGCAACCCAAACAAAGCTGTTTAACCCCGCGAATGGAACGACGAGTATAAGCGTTCGATAAACGGCTCGCCGTACTCGAATCCTCGAGTACTTTACGATTCAGTCTTATTTCATCCACCTTCTTGAGATTTCTTTCTCAAAAACTTCCAAGACCAAGGGACCAAGAGTTCGATGTCGAGATATCGAATTATTTACACGTTCCTCCTTCCATCGTGCTCGTAAGGGGATTTCCAGCGACAACGAGAGTCATCGGCTGAGCAAACAATCGCATTTTTTCGGCGAACGCGTTCCTAATAACATATACATGTACGCGCGGATAATATACATATCTCGGAATCTTGATCGGCCGGATCGAGGTAACAACAATCGGAGCCAATCCCCCGGAAGCGATGCGAAACCCCCATCGGATTACCCGTGGCTGCTCTTCGGTTGAAAGCTACACTCTATACCGTGTGTATGTGTCTGCCTGTGCATGCACGCACACGCATAGACACGCGCAGAATAGGGCCCCAACTCTTCACGATAATCTATATACCCGGGGAGGTCTTAACCACGGGACAAAGAAAATGTTTGGACAGTGTCACACCGCACTACAGGGGCCACCCTTCGCGAGGACACCCCTCTTTCCTCTCCCACTGGTCGCAGGAGATGGTTCTACCGAGTGTATAGCGTACCTCGAGAGAGGTAAAAGTGAGGGGTCATTGTTGCGCTCGCGATAAAAGAGCAGAAACGAATAATGGCCCATGGAAGACCTGACGCGCTTGGTAATTCGTAACGACGCTCCAGGTCAAGTCGACGAGTTTCCTCCCTCGCTCGAGGGCTCCACGGAAGGGCTCGACCGAGCACGATTAAGTCGTTAGCTGGTCTCAGTTGATCGACCAAATTCAGTTTGTCATCGAGCGAACAATGCTCTCTGATACACCTCTACAATAGTCGAGCTGTACAATCCCAGAAATAGAGTGGATAGCCCGACAGAGTTATCTCTACACTTACGAGTTTAACCATAGCAAGAAAATATGAAACCAAAATGGGTTCTCAGGAAACAAAACTCAAGACACATACCTTGATCCTCCGAGTCTTCTTGCTTGCAAGGGTCACTTCCAAGAGGTAGATCGCCGGCGTGCCCAACCGTTTGGTCGCCAGGACCAGCCGGGCCCAAATTGTGAGGCCCCAGGTGAGAACCCCCGACACCACTGTGATGATGATGAGCACTACCGTCCTCGTCCTCGTCTTCCGATCCCGAACCCATCAACGAGTCTCCTCCTGCCGAAAGGTTGGACGATTCTGCTCGTGAACGATTCGAACCGTGCGTTTTAATCACATCAATCATCGAATCATCGTTTTGGAAAAAGGCGCCAGTCACTTTTCCGTTCAATGATCCGTGCACATTATTATCTAATCGAATTTCGCCATTGTTCTCGCGACCATTCGCGAGAAAAATGAACGAGCTGCGCTTCGAAGTTGTAAGCAGAGACGAGCAAATGTTTCTTTGGACAATGATAAAATTCTGCTCATCTCTGACGCGCGGTTAACAAGATTTATGTTTTTTCGCATGCTCGACACGCGGGGAAAGGAACGAATTTCATGCCTACCGACGGCAAACTCGCAATACATCGCGAAACGAGACACGCTTAATCCTGAATAGGGACCCCAGCAACATGGACGACATCGAGTAAAGTTACAATCGTTGCTGAGAATTACTCGTGCAATGTAGTCAAAAAATGTCTTCGTAGAAAAATTACGTCGAATCCAGATGAACAAAATACCGAATCTCCGTTTCATTCACGGGAACATAATTTACTAGTAAATTTCTGGATGCTCCATGGGAAATTAGTTATTAAACGTGGCTGCAATTAAATGTCACCTTTGAGCATGCTCCCGACGGTGTCGCCCGCGATCCACGGATTCGATTTTTAAAAATTCCGATTATGGACTGCAACGACGGATTTTTTTACCGTGATACCGCGTGTTCAGCGATAAAAGGTGCGAAAAGTAATCGATAAATGGCCCTGATGAATCGACGTTGCGCGTAATTGCTGCGCTTTTCGCGTGCACCGCTGACGATCACCGGTAAATTCGACAACTGACAAATGACGGCTCGTTGATAGAGATTAATAGATGACTCGGATCGTACATGCTTATGTCAATCAAGCAAGTGTTCCGTACAGCCACCTTAAGCGGTGTACACATTTAAAGTTAGTATGTAGGTTAAGTTTATGTACTTTTCGTTTCTCGCGTCATTTAAAATTCCTGTTCATTCGTTAACATTTTCTCATGCGATTTGGCAAAAATATTGCTCGGAATATGTACGTTTAAATTATGTACTGCACTTTTGTATCAGATATTTTATATCGCCGGAAAGAAATTTCTAAATGTTAATCCTTTTTGGAGCCACCAAAGTGACGCGGCCGTACCCATTACTTGTTTTGACAGGGATTAATGTCGAAAACATGGCGAAATAACCAGATGTCAGGATGCCTGATCGTCGAAACGAGTAATCGTCGTCTTCTGGTGCATGCTTTGCGTAAGAGACGGACGATGTTCCCTTCGAACGTCTTCAGAAACACAGTTGGAACCGCAATAAGTTTCCGGGTGCGAGTCGTGTCATCTTGGGAAACGATATTGACGTTTCACCGGCATTACAGTTAGCTTTACGGAGGGTCTCGAAACACGTTGATTACGACGGTGATACCGAGTAGAAAAAGGTCGCGGTTTAGACGAGCGTTTCCTCAATGGGACTCCGTTCGAATTGCAATGATCGATGGGGTAAACCGACCACGGAACGTTAAGGACATTATCGTGGACGGCTGCGAAGATTGATATTTCTGTGTCATCGAACAAGTTCCTTTTTTAAACAAATGATCGGTAGTGGTCCGCATAAATCGTAATGTTTATATTCGTACGAGCATTCGAAGACCAACCACTAATATCGAATCGCGATGGTTCCGACGGTCTCCCGACAAAGCAAGCTTCTCCTTCCAAAGATAATCGCGAGGTCCAGCCATCGAGACATCAGAACGATTATGACGCCTTCGTCCAGTCCGAGATGGTCTGACGCGCGTGGACCTCGCTTCTCGAAGACGAAGGCTCCTACCCTCCCCTCTTCAAGGAGAAAACGAAAAAGAAACGAGTTGTCGGACGTTTTGCGGTTTCGACGTCGGCATCGAAGCGACAAAAGGTTCGCCCCTGCCTAACGACCTTTCGGTTTTCGTTTCACGGCTTACACACGAGCGAGGCCCTCGTGAAACCGAGCTGCCTCCCCCCCTCCCCTCTCTCTCTCTCTCTCTCTCCCACGTATTTTCCACTCCTTCGTTGCGTATCTCTGTCGACTAGTGGCGGACGGGTGCTGGTACACGCACCATGTTTTCACAGCTTGTCGTTCGACCGGGGGTAAAACCCCCGTGAAAAACCCACCACCCCCCCAGACCCCTCTTTTTTAGAACGATCCTGACTCCGTGAAATCTCGGGCGTCGAACGCGTTGAACTGTGATCCCCCGAATCTCCTAGCCGTCCAAATTCCCCGCCGTCGTCCCTCCGCCATCGAAACAATGAAAAATCCCGACGTTTGGGGTTTGTTTTTCTTAGAAGACATGGTATTTTTTTTTTTTCAACGTGGATGTATGTATATGCATACGAAATCATATGTTATTTTAGAATGTTTCCAGAGGGTTGAGGTTCACGCAATCTCGGCATTGAACTGCATTCGATGTCGTTTTAAGAGCAAAAGTTGTCTTCCTCCAAATCCAATTCGAGACACGGATGACGAATTATTATAATTAGTACCGAAAACAGACGGTAAGTCACGGTACCCGCAAGGTTATTCTTACAGAGACTTCGTTCCCTATGAAAACAGCATATACGAGAACAGTATTCGGTGAAGAGTTAAATTCCACGTAACCTACCTATCGAATAATCGCGATCGGTAAAAGTTGGGTTCTCCAAATCCAATTGGAACGAACGAGACGCGAACGACGATTATCCCTTTCTCTCACCGTCCTTTCCCCGCGATGGATAACAAGGGACAATGACACTTGTTAACTCACCATGATGACCGTGCACGTGATGCGTGTCCGGCAGCGGCTTGCCCGACAGGTAGTCCTGCTTGCAGACGAATTTGTTGTCGTCCAGGACGTAGAGCTCCTCTCCCGTGCTCATCTGCTTCCGACACACCAGGCAGGTGAAGCAATTCAGATGGAAAACCTTGTCCCTCGCCTTCCTCACGAGATCCTGAGGGCTTATCCCTTGGAGGCAACCGCCGCACTTCGTGCCGTATCGCCTGGAACCGACCAACAACAACCCGTGAACAAGGTGAAACGGCCAGCCATAGACAGAGTTTTTAAATTTATCCGCGGCAGCGCCGAAAGGCTGGTATAACGAGCGTGAGGGGTCTCCACGGGGGCTTTCGAGCGCCTAGTGATTAATCGCGCCGAGTGGTTTTCCCGCCAAGAGTTCCGCGCCTCCTGAATTCCTGCTTCTCGAGAGCGCCTCGCGTTTCTTTCTCTCGGTGTTGCGTAACCAATCGCGCCTGCACGACGTGCTAC
This sequence comes from Hylaeus anthracinus, assembly GCF_026225885.1. NCBI lineage: Eukaryota > Metazoa > Arthropoda > Insecta > Hymenoptera > Colletidae > Hylaeus > Hylaeus anthracinus. The sequence continues at coordinate 15,124,499 of NW_026534337.1, forward strand.
GGCTCGACAAGTTGGAAACGAGCCGGCAACGTTATTACAGAACTTTATCGCGTTTGACTGAGCGGGATCAGGTCGACGCTATATATTTTTTCGACGGAGGAAAATAAATTTTAAAGCAGGGCTCGTCGAGACGTTGAGGTTTACAAGGAGGATACGTCGAAAGCTTTCGAGTTACGAAATTTTATTCAGTATAAGGCGATTCCTTCAAACCGATGCGCCGAGAAAGTTTTGCAACAACATAGACAGCGGTTCTTACACCGCCGACGCTCGAAACGATCGCGAAGACGTGGGTACGCGTCGGCTGTCGACTCCTCGCGGACGGGACGAAAAGGAAAGTCAATGTTGTACGACGACGACGTTTATTGGCCTCGGAACTTACAAGTGCTGTCATTAAGCCGTGCGTCTCGCAAACGTCGATAAAAGAAATACAGCGCTTTTAAAGAGATGGGACTTTAACGTCCCAATAGAGCATAAAAAGTTAAAACCCTTCGGTGGTGTAACGGTGCGCCTCGCGGTTACTGGCTATCGCGGACCGTTCGATATTCTCCTGGCTGCGTCTCACTTGTTAATTTCGAAGGTTCTTCTTTTCCTTCGCCGTATCGCTCGCTTTGTCGTAAAGTGCTCCCATTCCCTAGGGAACCGATGGAGATAATTGAATCGGAGTTAGAGATGAGTCGCTTCAAAGAAATTCGTTTCTGGAATGCCACGACGAGCTCCGCGGAGATTGCACAAGCGAGGGATCGAGTGTTGCACTAAATATGCAAGCATTCCTACGTGTAGAAACCAATTGCAACATCTAATCGCGTCTTAGGAGGATGTGCTCGTAGCGCAGTCACTCTAGACTGACAGAAAGGGGCCATTGGGAACCAGTCGCTGTCAAACTGATTTTTCGACCATTCGTAAAACTTGTAAAAGTTCCGTCAAATTTGAGGATGCGATACTTTGCACCACATCGTACCGAAAACGATTTCTTCTTCGATCACGGCGGAATGGATGATTATTAAATTTCCAAAGAAAAATCTGCGTACGCGTCCAGCTCCTCCGTGCGCGGCTCGCGCGTGCTAATAAATCTAACCAAAACGATTCCTCTATCCGATCCTCCCGCGGCTGTATTATTACGGAAGCATCGGAGCCATATACTTCCAGCTAGCAATTCCGATCGCTTTAATTACAGGAATCACGCGATTAATTATAGGAATTACCGCGGTCCCTTAGGGCTGCTGCCTTTCGAAAGTAAATATATCTCAATTGATGCCTGCTTCCTCTCGCGCTGCACTTCTGACGTCCCTGGTCGCGCATTCAAATTCCCTGTGCACGCGGCCAGGCGTGACCCGTCCCGTTGGTGCAAGGAAGTGCAAGGAGCGCGGGGGATGCACGGCACGTGGTACGTGCCAGAAACAGAAAGCTTTCTTTTTCAATCAAACGAACGACCTATGTAACTCTTTAGAAAACCAAAGAGCCGTCTAATCGAGGAAACGCGTCGTCCATTCTTCGAATAAAATTTCGCTCGTCTCGGGTGACCCGATTCGCGACACGAGGTCGCTATTATTTTATTGCGATCGCGTTCAGCCGACGGAAACATGCGTCCAACCTGACCCGCGACCCACATTACGCCTATGTCGCGAATTCTTCGTCGGGGGGAATCGAAAGCTGCGTCGAAGACAGGAAAAGTTCGACACTGAAACGAGTTCGCATCCGTTTCCTTTCAACGACGAGTCGTCATCGACGTGTTCAAACGATTCTGTCCATAACGTCACAGGTGCATAGACACCGTGGAGAGAGTCATCCGAATGGAGCGTTCCCCTCGGAAGGCGTTCTTCTCAGCTGCCAACGATAGCCATCGTCCGAGACGATTTGTTTGTTTAGAAAAGAAGGTCGAAACAAAGGGAACGAAAGCGAAAAAGAATGCTACAAACTACCGAGGATTCCCTTTATCGATCGACACGGTCATCTATAACTATTACGCTTAGTACTTACGCGGGGCATCCTATAATCAACCGGCACACTTTTTCAAACTATTCATCAAGCTGTCCAAATTAGCAGTGGTACACGCAGTTCCTAACAATCTTCTCACGGAAGCAGAAGCCGGAGATATTTCTTGACCGGCGGTCATTACGCTGCCAGGCCTCCCTTTCTCTCCTCCCCACCCGTTGCTCGTTCGCTCTCTTACTCTCTACCTCGTTTCGATCCCGCGTACCAATCCCTCTGGCCCGATTACAGGAATTATTTAATTAATTATAGCAATTAGTCAACTTCCACGAATTCATACGTCACCAAACACCACGTCCTCGTCCACGGGCCTCCGTTCGTCGTCTCGATCACGTTCCCCTCGCGGGTCCCCCTTATTTTCGCTGGACGCGCGTCCGTGCCCCCGTGTACGCTATTTTCTCTTTTTAAGGGAGCAGCCGCGTCAGCTCCTTCCTTCCTCGTGGAAAAAAAAGGAAACGGAGGCTGGCCGTAAAGATCATTAATAGAAAGGCTTACGTGGTGCTTTTTCGTGTGTGAGAAAACGACGGCCGCGGGGAACGGGGCCAGGAGGGAGGAGGAAGGGCTGAAGAAGGGGGTGTGGACTTCGGGCTCCCTTAAAGAGAAGAGCGTAAAGAGGCACACAGGAATTCTGGCCGTGTAGCAAGAAATATAGGACAGCCGGCCCCGAATGGAAAAAAAAGGGGGTGGGTCCGAGGCACGATTTGCCACGGACCCTGGGAGTTTATGTGTGCGGTGCGTGCTGGTTCCACGAGGTCCCGTAGACGATCCCGACTCGCGTCTCTCTCCACGTTGAACCTGTCCGTCGCGACGGCGATCGTTATTCCCTTCGGTATCGGCCGCCCGTTTCTTCGCTTTTCGATCGATTCAGGGAAACGGCACCTGCTCGAGCGACTCGACGATTACTTTGCTGAAATTGCAATTTATTTCTCATTTTTCGCTATTGCAATTATCACGAATAAATTCATGGTAACGTCGAGCTGTTTTTAATTCTCGATGGAGCTGAACGATCTTGGGTGCCGAAAAGGGTCAGCTTCACTTTCGTCTCTATTTCACTCTACTTCGATTCTCTTTCACTTTCGTCTCAGAAACCTCTAAAATCGAGAACCTAGTGTCTTTGCGATGCGGGAGCCGTGCCCCGCTGAATTGCTAAAATACCACACCGCGTGGTGGAGCGATGACTCGGCTCGGGGGTCAACTCGCGGCGCCCGCGACGTCCACCTTGACCTATTGCAGAAACTTTAATTACCGTTCAATTCATTATTTCTCTGTAAACACTCGACCGCCACCGCCGCCACCTGCTTCGCCTTCCCCTGTTAACTGCCATCGGCGCACATGCGCGGACGTCTCGGACCCGCCGATAAAGGAAATAAACACCCGTGATATTATTCGCAAGGCGGGAGTCTAATTAACGGAATCCAATTAGCGGCGCGAGCGGGAGTGCTCGCTTCCGCAGTCGACCGATTCGCTATTCTGTTCGTCGTGGTCGGTGGTTGCGTTTTCCCGACGTTTTTCCTTTCTCCGGAATCAAGAATTCCCCAATTCCTGTTATTTTATTCCTCGCGATTCCATCTTGAAATTCTGCGGAATATTAAAAGTGAAATAACGTTCCCCGTGGTGAAAATACAACATCTTTAGCTAAACAAATGGGAAGTGTACGCACGAGTTTCAAATAGATGCGAGAAGAAATATAAAAATTAAACTTACACGTTCGCGTCGAAACGAGCCGCGTCTCTTTCGTCGGTTATCGAGACGAGTTTTGAGCGGGCGCCGATTAATTCGTGAAATATCGACGATTATGGTCGAAGGGGTGAACGCATGCTTGCGAAACGATTCATAACAGTTATGCTAATGTTCCCGACTGGTCGCGTAACGCCGTTCGCATAAAATCTTGGGTGCCGCGACAGCGACGACTGAACTTGGTCGAATTCGAACCGTTCCTTTTCGCCTTTGCCCTCATTCTTCGTCGAACTTTCTCGATATCCACTGCTCGTTTATTATCACTTTCCCCGTGTATCGATTCGCGGGTAGGGAACATCGCGGCGAGAAGGCAGATGGCGGCCAAACGTAACTTGGGCAAAATTTCGGTTAACCGAGATCAAGGATGAGCGTTTATTCGATATGAATCGGTCGATACGCTGGTGTATTCATGTTCGGGTAAATCAGATATACGTCAGTATCATGATCGAATGCTTTACGAAGACAGAGACAAGTTGACTAACGAGTCTGATCGGTAACGGTGGGATCTTGACAACTTTTCACCTCTGCATAGTACAAAAATGTTAACGTTCATTGAATGAGACAGGAAATGATACATTTCGATCGATGTAAGAAAAATATACTCTTGTTCCTGTTAATTCCCATAATTAGCATATATACCCTTAATAGAAAAAAGCGTTTCAGTTATCTATACAAACATGACAAACCAAACTTGACCAACCTGTCAAAACGAACCAGATGTCGTCGATGTTTATTTCGCGTCGGGTTTAGCACGCGTGCCACTTAATTGCCATCGTTGTATATAAATACTGCACACGTCGCCGCACTGGCGCCATTAAAGACCGAAGGGCTAACTTCCACAGTATCTCGACCAAGTTCCGATAAAAATCCAAGTTACTCGAAGACTCCAGCTGCTGGGACACCCCTGGCAATTAGCGCCAGTTCCTGTCGCCAGAGATGGGCAATAAATTAAACGAAAAAAAGGAATTCTCCAAGAAGGGACACACCGACGTATGACCTACGGCACATGGGAGCGAGCTCTCCGTGTCGTGGCGCAAAAGTCAGTGGTTGGCAAAAACGTTCCCCGTACGAATATACGCATCGCGATACATACATAATATTGCCGAACCTTCCTGGAAGGAAAACAACTCGGTGGCTCTCTCGCTCTCTCGTATCCCGTTTCTCTGTCTGTACGACCGCGCCGGCCCCGTCACGCCCAACAAACTTCTCCTACGGCTCGTAGCGGGCGTCACGGCGCATTTATAATGTTTCCACGTTCGAGTTTCGACGGGTCTACTCTCGAGGAGGCCAGCGCCGCGGGTGGAAAGCAAGGACAATGGACCCTCGTCGGCGCCCTTTCGAGCCCGCCGAGAAAAGCCTCGCCGATCTATGATTGCCTTCGATCGTTTCGCTTTGATTTCCGTGCCGTGTTCATCGCGTCTGGACCGAGTCTTTGTTTTCTCCGTTGGTACTCGAATTCTTCGCGACAGACACACCTCGAACCTCCAAACAAGCTAGATGAAACTCGTTGCAATTAATTGGGATTTATCGATAACGATCCAGACTTTGAGCGCACGAGAGTGACCATCCTAGTCGCCGATTCACTTTTCGCCAATCGTCAGTTTATGGGAGTCGAAGAACGATCGAGCATATAGATCGCAAGGGGTTAAGAAGCGCTGATCTGGATGACAATTTTTCCTACCCCTGCGTTTGACGAACGACTGTGCCCCTAACTCTATTCTCGACTCGTACTCGCTAGCCTCGCATCTTCGCGTCATGGTGGCACACCGTAGTCATCCCCCTGGCCCTCCAGTTAATGTTTTCATCGGCGTATTTCGACGACGGCGCGGCCCGTATTTTAAGGTAATAATTTTGGACGGGTGCGCGCACCGAACGGGCCATCGACCGCAAGCCAACGGCAGTCGAGGCGGCGTCGAAACGGGGACATCGGTCCTTTTGATCCTTGGACCCTTTCGGGGGGCCCCCACGGGCCATTATCGACCTTTAAGGACCTTGCTGCGACTCGTAGAGCCGGTTACCATAACCGCGCGTACCGTTCTCTTTCTACCGATACCTCGGACCTCCCGGAGGTGTTACAGTATTCCCAACAGCGATTCGCTGAAAGAAGGGGACACGGGGCTGTTCGTTCCGACTCGAGAAACGACATCGATAGATTCGTCGCGTCGTGGGAATCGATTCCACCCGCCCCTTGCCGCGGTTCTTCCACTTCGACGGAACGTTTCGCTACGGACAGTTTCGGTTCGTTCGTCTCGCCCGAACGGTCGCCACGACCGTTGTATTTATATGAAAAAGTCGTCAAAAGTAAAGATAACAAAATTCGTTAGGAAAAATGGAAGAATTTAGTCCAGATAGGAAATTTTTTCAATTACGAACAGCATCTTTCATTGCTAATGCTTCCTAATGCTTGCTAATATTTCCACGATTTGTGTAACGGGAGAGGTGACGACTATAATTCACAGAACGGTCTAATGAATTTTTCAACGGAGTGATATGCAAAGTGGCTCGTAAAGTATACAACACGTTCGTTATACGCTCGTTCGTGTAAGTATCAAAGAGACCCACTTTAAAGATCCTCCCCACTTTCCGCTTGTTCACGAGCCTTAGCTACAAAGGGGATCGTTCATCGCTTCCAGAAGTCACGAAAGAAAAACGTAGCTCCGTCGAGGCGAGAGGTAAACTGTATTCGCGAAGAACCGATGTGTAAACGCGAACGTGCTTGATCAAGGGTTATCCCTTTGGGGATGGCGTGAATACTCTTTGATCGTTTGCACCGCATTTGAACCATCAATATCGAACCAGAACGTGAAAGACGCGCAACGCGGTGCATCGAAGGGTTGAATCAACAAGATTGTAGCTCTCTCTCCGCTCCTACTAATTTTTCTCGCGCTACGAATATCGAGGCTCGTTCTTCCTTGGTTCGTTGCGTTCGTCACACATTTTTTCCTAATCACGACGTCGCAACACGGACTCGTAGTCTTCGGTTCGTTACGCGTTGGTTAACGGATACAATGTCGCTTGCTTTGTGCTCGGGAAAAAATGATGCGAGAAAAAACAGGGATAAAATTGAGCCAGAGCTTTGAAACTCCAAGGGACGAGACACGTTCGCGCGTTTTCAGCTTCTTCTTCGATCCGTGGCCGTAATTAATTTAAGTGACTCGCTGCTGCTTTTTCGCGCAGACTTCTTTGCCCCACCGGGCTCTAGAATCACGGTAGAAATCGCCAAGCGAACGTTGCGGACGAAGCGTAGCCTCTGGTAGCCGATCTTCACGCTCCAGGAGTCGGTTTCTTGCGCGAATGTCAAGGTCCCCCGACGATCCCTCGCGATTTGGGTTATTGTACCAACGAGAACTTCCCGCGAAAGCGAGAACGAAAAGTTTCAGCGGATACGACTCCGCGGCGCAACGGTCGTTTACTACAAAACGCTCGCCAAAACTCACTTTTTCCTTTTTTTTTTTTAAAACAAGGCAATTTCAATTTTCAAAGAGAACGGCGACTTTCGCACAGCAAACGAATGGTGATATTCTCAAAATACCGTGAAAGTGGCCGAAGTTAAATTAGTAGACAAACGAATGAATTCTAAATACCACCCGTCTGTGGTTTATCATCGAGGCCATCCCATTGAATAGAAATGAAAGTAATGGGAACAGAGAATGCAAAGAGAAGCGGAGAAAGTGCAATAGCTAAGAAATAAGTCCAATGTACATCGAAAATTGTGAACTTTAAAACAGATAATTAATAACGATCTCTCTATCTATTCGTGCATCTAATATTTCAGCCTATTTTGTTTTTTTTTTTTTAAATTCCCGACAACTAAGCACCGCGATGATACTTTCTTCTCCGCTCTACGACCGGAAACAACTTGGAAACTGGTTACGCGCGCCATTTTTTTTTCTACTTTCTTTCACATGCCTGCAATTATCCGTTACACTCGATCAACGCGGTCGTAACGAGTCGCCGCTGGCGGTTTTTCGAACCTGGACTATCGACTTCTCCGCGTTATAAATATTTGGTACGAGCCCCATAGTTTGTCGAGCAACGATGTTCTAACCTGGTCTATGCGAACGACGTTTTCCAGCGAGGATCACCGACTTTTTGTGGACACCGTGATTCGCAAGAAGCAAATAAGAGTCAATCGTTCCTCGATTGGTTCCGTTTGATGTTTTATTCCGTTTTTTGATCGGAGTATACAGGGTCTTTGAAGGTATGCGATTCGTGATCGGTGGTCCTGGTTCCAGTGAAGCGCCACACCGTGTGCTGGACTCTTTTTTTTTCTCTCGACGTTGCTCCATTAATTAATGTCCCGTTTCTTGCACGATTTATGCTAAAAAGTTCAAGTCAAGGGTAGCGCCAGGGAACCAGGTCCCTGTGATAAATGCCTACTTAATTTTTCCATTTTTTTCGCGCGATCGTCGCAAGAAACGCGTCGCGAAGTGGCGACAAATCGATTCGGTAGTTCGCGGATCACGCAAAGCGCCGATTCCTCATAAATCGTAACCGTTCATTTTAATTTAAGAAGCTTTACGTTTTCCGCGTGCCCCCGCTGCGGGACAGACTGATGACCGTAAAGTGTCACCGACGATACCGCAAAGCGTTTCACGACAGAATCGGCGCGATGGAACGAGAGATTTTTGCTCGGAACCTTATCGAGCGTAAACAACGCCGTGGAAAATGTCAAGGCCTCCTTTCCATTCGTCCATTGCACGACGGTGAAAAAGAAAAAAAATCCATCAAACGACAAATGTCGCGGCGATTGTCTGCTAATGCATCGATCGTAAATGTCTCGATTTCCCCTGGTGTTGACTGACTGGTAGCACTAATGCCGTGTGTCGCCGCGAGTTTATCTAATTACGCCACCGGGAAACGATTCTTAGCGAAGATAAGAGGTGCTTTCTGTTTTAAAAACGCGAAAAAATAGTAACCGCCGCTTGTCAAACAACGACCCATCAATTATCGTCTAGTTTTGTCTGTCAACGAGCCACAGCGAAACAGACAGCGGTACAAGTTGTTCCGATAAATCGCCAATAGTATGCCGATTTAGTTATTCGAGTGGAACTGTTTTTATGCTGCGACGTCTAGGATTGTAATCCAATCTAATTGCGTGTACAAATAAGTGACTAACGATTTTGCCGGCGCGATCGAAATAGCCTCAACCGTACCGATCGCCGTCGAACAGGCAATCGGTTTCAGAAGAAATTCGTACGATATAATGTTACTGGGTCTATAGAAATTCTTTCTTTCTCGCATTTTTTTTTTATATTTTCTTTACGCTACACGTCATACCACTTATACTTTTGTTTTAGATCACACCCCATTTAAGGTTTCAAATATTTTCATAAATTGAATTTATTTGGTTTGCAGGTTTTAACTAGTTCCGAAATGAAAGGGTCAGACTGACAGCTCAAAACAGCCGGTCGGGTATATGTGGAACAATTATCAGAATAGCTAGAGGATCACTTGTTGAAATGACGTTTTATGCGTGTACATGGGAAGGAAGTTTTCATCCCTGAAATTAGATTCAGTCTGTTTCACAGTCCAGAAACGTTAACCCAATTGATTCAAATGGCGAAATACATCCGCTCCACTGTTTGGACAGAGCTGTTTTCAGAAATCGGAATTCCTGGCTACTCGTTAGCAACACTTCGACTGTTTTGCTACAAAGCTTAAATTTAGAGACCTTCTATGCTAGTTCGTAGCACAATCGCGGGATAACGAAAAGAACGTCAAGTACCTGAAGAAGTCCTCTCTGCAGAAAAGTTTGGCCTCCCTGGAGAAGCACTTGTCCTGCAACGTGATTCTGCAATCGAAGCAGCGAACGCACTCGATGTGCCACGCTCGGTCCAAAACATTCAGCAGGTACTGATCCATAATTGGTTTGTCGCATCCTGCACATGACAGGAGCATCGCCAATCCGCGTCTCCCTGCTGCGAAAAGAAAGAGAGCATTCGTGAATAATCGAGTGGTAACGGGATCAGGTTCGAATTTTAATAACAAACAACCGCCCGCCCGTTTAGTCCCATTTTCCTCGTGCCAGTTTGCGTTTCCGTCCCATTTCGAATCCCACGCAGGTGAAAAATATCGGTTAAAGCGCAAACGTCGAGAAGGCGGTAGACGAAACGCGCCCTCCCCCGCGACTCGACGAGGCGTTTTAATTTTCTGCGCGTTCAAACGCGCCCCTGCTCGCACGTCATCGCGCCGAGAAGCGAGCGAGGAACGCGACAAAATTCTGCCACACCGAATATTCCAGATATTTGTTTGACAGACAAAACCGACGCTCGTGCATTTTCAAATTTCAAACGTTTCATCGTTGCGATTATCCCCACTGACTGGCACGAAGCGTTTATAATATACATACAAAAGCAATTGTTCGTGTTATCGACCGCGTTGAACGACGAAACAAAATATAAAGTGTAAGGCGTACAAGTAATTTAACAGTTGAATAACTTACTTCTGGAAAGGATTCGGACAACGAACAAGGACGTTTAAGTAAATGAACGAGTTAAGCCGTGCCAGTATTGCTAGCCGTTTGTGTGTTTGCTTTCAAAGCACGCAAACAGCAGTGCTAGCCTTTTAATTTAAATTTACCGTGAACCACGAGGGAAGCCACGAGGATTAAATTATCCATTCTTCGGTGGGGACGCGTGATTAGTCGAGCGAGCGTCGCGACGCTCATCGGCGGAACAATTAGAAGCCCGGTTAAACAGAGAACAGAACACGTGCTCGACCACTTTGAAACATTCTCGATTAACAATCAGATTCCAATTTGAAAGAAAAATCTCGACCGCGCTTGGCCGTGGCGGAGCACGTGCATAACGAACACACGCATTGTGCTGGAACTTTTTGTAATTCAAACGGTTTGATTACCGTGGAGTCCACCGAACTATGCGGAACAGAGAAACCGAGGCGCGAGCGTAAAAGTGCACAACAATGCGACTTCCCCGCTGTTAGTGTCGAAGCAACCGCGGCCCGATCAACCCGGGAAAAATGGGGCCGGCTTTTTCGAACGATTCAAAACAAATAGAACTTCCACCTGTCAAACGGTGATATAGTTAAATTTAATCCTGGTGTTCCGTGCGAGCGCATTTCATCGTAAACGATCCTCGAGAAGACGCTACTTTTCCCAAACTATTTTATACATGGGATATTTGGACTGTTTAAAGGAGAATCTTGGCATTTTGTTCCAACGAATTTAATAAATGCTACTTGGAAGTCGATTGTTCCATTAATTGATTGTCAATAATCGACCATTTCGCGAGTGCATTTTCACGAAATGGGCTCGATACCGTTCGACGAGCTGCTTCGGTAATTATAGTCGGTTGTCGATTAACATTCGTGGCCGAGTTTGCCCTTTGGTACGCTTTTCTTGCTCCCGTCTTCCTCCCGCCGACCATCTACGCGTCGCTCTTTTCTCTCTGTCTCTCACCCGACCTCTGACTTCTTTTTTCGCCATTGCTGAACCCTCTAGGGTTCACTCCTCTCTTTTTTTCGCGGTTTCCGCCAATGGGCGGAGTTCTTCCCCTGCTGGCAGGATTGTCAACCTAGCAACCCTTCTCCCACCCTTAAGGTCTGACCTTGCGCATCTCATCTCCCTCCGTTCTGCGGGAGGGCGAGAAGAAAAAGGAGAAACTCGACCCCGACCATCCCGTAGTTACCTCAAGATTTAAATCGTTCCACGCGAAATCGACTCACGAGTATAATTCCTACAGCGAAATTGACTTCACAGTGAATATTCCGTGTTTCTCGAAAAAGGAAAAAAAATGCACGCATTCGCGTTGGACACGATTACGGTAGAATTGAAGCAAGTATCATGTGTTTCGAATAGAGTCAATGAAGTTGAAGTTATCAATCATGAACCCGTACGAGGGAACTAATACCGACGAAAGTATGTACGGCCATCTGCTTGTAATAGCAACTTATGGTCCTATATTTAGCCGCCATTGTTCTAATTATATTTTCATCCTTGTATTCTAGTGTGCTCGATGCGTCCGCTACTGTTTTTGTCGTTCTTCAAAGTTCCCATCAACGAATGACGGAAAGCGCGATACAATGAAAATCATGTTTATAAAGTCCACCCGAGGTGGGACAGGTCCGAGGAGATAACGTTATCAGAAATACGTTCCCTAACGCGGTTGACCTTTCATTTCCGAAATCTAATACAGTTGGCCATTTTCACGGGTGAAACGGACGCGAAGAAGACGCCGGGAAATGGAGGGAAGATTTTCTTAACTCTCCCAAACCAGATTAGGACGAGGTCTACGCGAGACGAATGCCTGGACTGACCGACGAAAACGGCTCGATTAATCCGATTCGTTTCTGCAAAGTGTGTGCGACGAGTGCCACCCTTTGCCCGGAACCACTTTGCCGACTTAATAACGATTCGAAAATTTCACAAAGCGCAATTTCGTGAAATATAATTTCGCGTAGAATTGTACGTGGGAAATTCGATTGCGCGGGCCGATGTTCATTCCCTTTGCATTCAACGCTTGAAATTAGTCCGCCTCCCTCCCCCCCCCCTCCTCCCTCCAAAAATATTCCCTTTCAATTATAACGGAAAAGTACGAAATTGGAGAATGATATTCAACAAAGCGTTCAAATCGAGTCGAAACGATTAACGTTAATCTTAATCTAATTGAAAAGCCATGCGTGCGGTATTCTATCTATCCCGGTAGCTAGTTTTACTTCTAGGGTCAGTCGAAACAGAGACCACAGAAGATTCCAAGGTTTAATTAAAGCTTTTACGTCGTCTGCAATTTCGTGTGTAACGAAGAAGAAAGTATAGAATATGTAACATTGTCGCGCTGTAATTAATAAGACCACGGGATGAATAAGCAATACGAGACGATTGGGTCTGCGGGTATCCCACGAAGTCAAACATTAACCGATACCTTCACTGTCAATGTTTTTCTTCGAGCCACCCTTTGAGATACGTTCATACGCTTCCTAAAAACTCTTTCGCGGTTTAAATTTCCACGTTGCCACGGTCGATGTCTTCGAAGAATAAAAACAAAGAATGTACCGTCGTTAATGAAATGCCAGGAGCGCGATTTAATTCTCGGTGCTTTAAGAATTTTAGAGGTTGATCGGGCTAATTAACGAGAACGGGGGGGAAAAAAGAGGGAATAAACGAAACACGTTAAGCGGGGAATTGCTGGCGATTTACAGCCGATGACGACACGTAAACGCAGACGTTGAACCAAGTAAAATTTTTTTATTATTGCGCATCGGTGCACAACGTACGAGCGGGGTTACCAACCGTACGGTTTTCGAGGTGATAAAACCAAAAGATGAGCAAGAATCTTATCTGGAAGAGAATATCGTACAACAAATAAAAAAAAATATACGTTACTCGACCGACAGAAATTATAATTTAAATTACAGTATAAAAAACGTTGCGAATAAATCGTTATACGACGTTTTTATTTATCATTTGTTGCACGAATAAACTTTCTGGATCTGCATCATTATTTTCCATCAAATAATGTCACGTATATTTTTCTTTATGTTTCAAGTAAGGTAACCCTAAATGCATTCCGCGTGAGCTTTCCGTCGGTACGATTCTCCACCACGATTGCAGTTGTAAGTTCGACTTTTCCATATTTAGCATAAGCGTATTAAGTCGTTTTGTCGATGTTATATTCCTTATCGCCATTGAAAACATTTTAACGTGACATAACTTGCCTCAGAGATTCAAATCTATTCCCCTATACAACGTCTCTTTATACATTGAACATTCGTCGTGGAAATCGTTATATTCGAGACATTACAAATCGGTTCCTCCGTGTGACGTTAACGAAAGCCATGCATAAACGTCGAGACTCGAGTAATATGTTCTCGTCTGATCACTGGGTACGTCTTTCCACGCAAAAAGGCTACAAGTGCCTAGACGTCGGATAATCGACTGCGTGGATAATCCGATCCGCGGTTCGCGCATCCGCGAAGATGACGATTTCCTCGGATCGCTAGTTCGTTACGCGCAATGACGCGTATTTCGACGCGTGTTCAACCCTGTCCGAGGCGAATTCATCCTCGTTAGATCGGTACCGCGGGACGATCCATCACCGTGTAAAAAAGAAGACGCATTCTTATGACGTCCAAATTACAGTACGATCAATCACGATAAAGGAACGAACGGGGTTCTTACCGTACGCAAAAAAGTTTTCGAGAAACCGTTCCTCTGACACCCCGCGGAAAATTTCGTGAGAAAGGAAAACCCTTGATTCTTTCAGTGTCGACTAACTCACTGGCACGACCGAAATCAGTTTTACCGTTTACATAGACTTAGTATGCTAACAAATAAATGATTAGGTGTCGCATCGTGAATCGACGAAAGGAATAGAAGGATTGATTAATTAATGTGTCGGAATAGTTCACTTACCTATGTTACAGGCTTGTGTGACGGGCAGGGGTGCGCAGCAAGGCCCGCCGAGGGTCGCGACCCTTATCCGGGGGGTTCCAACCCCCCCGGGGCCCCCTCCCCCGCCCCCGGCGCCCCCGTAGCCCTCCACTTCCCCAGCCGCGACTGCGGCCACCCCTGCCCCCACTCTCTCGCCGGGCCCGGGACCACCACCAGGCCCACCTTCCACGGGCCCGTATCGGCCGAACGGTCCCGAGGGCCCCAGTGCACCCACTTTTACTGCGGTGTTATCCCAACGGCCGTTAAATTGCACTTCTCACACTTCCCCCCGTCGGCTGCCAGTTTTTTTCGTCTCCCACGCACTCGGTATTTCGACAATTTCAGTCCTGTTTTCTCTGTATCTGTCTATCTATTTTCCCTCTGTGTCTCCCTCTGTACACGTTTCCTTTCACTCGATGTTCGACCTCTCTCTATCTCCGTTCTCCTCTCGCGAGCTGTCCAAAATCGCTTTCTTTCCCACTGGTCCCTCCCGTAGGTGTTTCGAGGATACTCTAACTAATCACTCGGATTCCAGCTACCACCGGGTACCCGATGCTCCCGGCACCGTTTCTCGACCTCGTGTTTCTCAGCTGATAGGCCAGTACCGTCGGCACATCGTGACCCCTTATCTCAAGATCGTTCCTGGATTCTAGACACTCCGCGGTGGATCATGGCGGCGATGAGACCGGTATCGCGGCAGATCTCTCAGACGCGACGTGCGCGTCCACGCGACGGGACGCATCAAGATCCCCTCGTGTTCACCCTTGCGACTTCGATCGTTCGATCTTGCCGATTTCGACTCGGAGGTCAAAATTCTTATCGCGTACTGGAAAATGAGAGTACCAGTTTACCGTTTTGGTAACGAGCACTTGGGCGATCCCCGAGTTTTATCGAGACACGAGAGTCGAGTGTCGACGACGAAGGACGACCCAGAACCCGTGGGACGACACTGTGCGCTCCGATAAGCGACACACGAGCGAGGAACGCGGCGATTCCCGAGCACGCTCGCCTCGAGTTCGCCAGCCAACTGGCTGCACCTGTGACAGCCGCGAGGGCCCCCCTCTACCACGACGAGACGTCGCGCGCCTCGCTGAAATGGGCTACGCCCATTGGCCACGACCACGGCGCGGGACCTTCCGCGCTCCCCACCGATTGGACGCTGGGAGCCCGCTCGGGCGTAGCCAACCCCGTGCGCCGCAGACATGGCCGTGGAATGGCTGCGGGATCTCTCGTCGCGAACGGAACGCTTCTGTCGTTGCTACTGCTTCTCCGCTTGCTTCTGCTGCCGTGTGTTGTTGCTCGAAATAGCCTGGCCGCCTGATTCTCCTCGTCTCCGACGCGCTATCGATCCCCCTTCGGCGTATACCGAACGGAAGAGTGCCTCGCGAAATGCCACAGGTTTCAGGGAATCTTCGCCTCTCACGCTCGCGAAATATTCCTCCTCCCTCCTCGCCCTTTTCCGCTACGTTCGCCGAATCCCACTCTCGACCGCGCGACTACGGCTCCCTTTCCATCTTTTTGCCTCCTCCCCACCCCCTCTTTTTCCTTCTCGCGGTGGTTCTTCGATTCCCCCTTTCTCTCTTGCTCCGTTATCCTCGCCGATAGCACACCGATACTTGTGTGCGCGATGTGTACATGTGGACGTACGCGCCCTCTGTTCGACTCGCGAGACATAACCTTATCGCGAGGCTCGTTTTGTGACGGAGGCGTGTACCGAGGCGACGCGTTGCTTTCTATCGATTAAGGACCTCTTCGCACTATTGTTCGACGATTTTAGGGACCGATGTCCCGTTCGACTTTTTCTTCTTAAGCTTAAACCACCCGGCTACCGTCAACGTTGTTCCAAGGGAATCGTAAGTCTATGGACGATTAGTGTTGTTTCCGCGAAACGGATGGAGAACGATTGGTTAATTCCCCCGTTACGTTTTGGATTCTAGGTATAAACTTCGAGGAGCTGGGAAGATTAGATTTTCTTTTGCTCTCGTAGGCTTCGATTCTCAACAATTTATATCGATTTATAATATCCTAAATCTTATACAAAATCTAGCCGGCGCCGAACTCCGAAACGCGTAACGTGCAAAAAAAATTTAACGGTTGCCCGCGTGCCACCATAATTAGCCGTAAACAAGTGGCTTCTATAAATTACATCGTGGACTGGTTAAGCTTATTACGAGGGTCGACCGTAGACTACTGAAAAGCTGTCAAGGTTATTATAGGGTCCTGTGAAAAATCGACCGCCACTTAGATGTGTCAATTTGTAACGGGGCGCCCCGAGTAAGTATAGTCCCGTACCATCCTTCTCTATCTTCCTTTCGCGTAACTGTACCCCTTCACGCATAGACCAACGACCCAGGTCGCTATCTCTTTTGTCATTCCAAAAATTAATTACCAAAAGCTACCGTGGCGGTGAGGTACGAGCTGAAATTCGTACGACTACTCGCAGTTCATCCCCATGTTATTATCGTTATCGGAGTACTTTTCCATTCGATGCATCCCGTTATTATTGTTCCATAAATCTTTTCGACGGTGGCAGATACACACTCGGAGTTTCGTAATCATGAGAATCCCCGAGGCTCGAATTCTTTGCACGTTTTATTCGCAACTCGACCAGTAGTAAATCGTGTCACGCCAACTGTTAAGAGCCAATAAAACGCGGTAATACGCAATAACTGTACGAGAATTAATTAAGAAAGAATTGATGCCTATGCGCAAATCAGATTCTACTTGACCTCTAAATATTTCGCCTATAGCGTGTTCAAATGGTTCGAACGGGTGGGGTGAGTAGCTGACTGACTTTACGAGGAAACAAAAATTTATTCGAGGCTCGCACATGCTCGGAAAAATAAATAAAAAGAACGCGTTAATCGAGAAACATGAATTCGTTTTGTGGTACAGGGAGACTGTTGGTGGTCGAAATTATAATGAATCGAACATGAAGTTTCCCATCGATGAAAGAAATACGTCCAGTTTTCCTACTACCGACATCGCGATTATACTTGCAATAAAAAGAAGACAAGGTACAATTTCTCTAGCCATAAGAAATTCACGATCCTGGATCGATAGCCGTTTTTAAAATAAATCACTGAATGAATATTTAGAAACTTACGAAGAATTTGTAATTATCGAACCGACGAAATTCAGCGCATCTACCTAACGCATCAGTTTCTTTTTTCTTGACTGACGTGACGATCGTACCTGCAGCAACGGAAAATATATGTCGCAGGTACGACAGCCTATTCGCTTCAACGTAGTGGCCGAGCCATTATTATTCCATAGCTAGCTCGACGAAACGATAAATGAGAAAATGAACGTCGCCTGCCAGTTACGATCTTTGGTAATTATTATTGGTTTTCCAACGATTTAGTTAATTTATCTTTCGAGATGGAGCAAAGAAGTCGTAAACGCGTAATTGGAACGCTCTATTTAAAATATGACCTATAATTTCGTAGTTATATCAATTTTGGTTTCTCTATTACCTTCATATTGTTTTTTATTTCACAATGGTAAAGAAACATATATGAGTTTGTATGCTAATTGTTGTAGACGAAGGTAAGGAAGGTAACGAGTCGTTCTATGAATAGGTATTTTCACTGTGTCTGACCATGCACGGGATAATTCTACTTCGTGTCTAGATTTTCTTCTGGCTAGTAGAAAAGGATCGCGCTTGGTCAGACGGTTACAGGAAAATCGTGAAATATTAAAACGACACGATTGATAACATAACATTCTTTTATTCATAGGGTACATGTCTTTGTAATAATAAAGTAAATAATATTATTAAATATATTATAGTTAACATATATAATATCATAAAATAGGCATGGCTCTTAAGTAAATTGTACTATTATTTTTATTGCATTATAAGCAGTGGTACTTTCATTCCCTTGGAAAGCTGATTAGACCTAAGGTTTATTGTCTAGAATTATCTACATTTTCTGTTGGTGGAGAATTAGGATGATACCCTATCCACTTTCTGTATGTTAGATTCATTGTGTCTTCGACCATGTAGTCTATAGGATGTATTATAAATGGTATAGAAACCAGACCAACAATGGTGGAAATCCATCGGTTTTTTAAGGCCACATTGGTACTTTTACGTTGTACATATTGAACAGTAGCACAGATTCTATTAATTGTGAAACCAGGAATTATCACAGATGCAAATGACTGCCACAACAAGGTGTCCGACATAGAAAAGAAAGCATTCTTTGTTGCTGCTGAAGTAGTATCGCTCTGAAACATGATATATCTATAGTGATGTACTTAATCTATCTGGTAACCTTTCCGTGAGTTTTACTTACACTGTATTGTTTGATGCCTTTGTGGACTGTGTCTGCGACAACATACCCACTGGCTACAAGGTAACTTAACCATACAACTGACCTTGGAATTATGGGTCGAAAAGCCTCTCCAACTTCGTTTGTATATCCTAAAAAATTTAATAAATTTTATTTAAAATATGTAAAACAGAACATTAATCTGAAAATAATGAAATTCAAACTGAGCATAATGAATATCCATGTGATAACAACGATTTCTATAGAATCAAAAATATCAATGAAAAATTAAATAACAATGCCTGATAACCTGTTTCCAATTACCCAGATATCTGACATACGTATCACGGTATAAATCCACTTCTTCTTTGGTGTTTTTCATTATAGATTTCTTGTTTTTACAATTAAATGACAACCTCTTACGTATCCGAACAATTGTCGCAGTACATTGGCGTAAGACCGACTACTTTCAACACGTAAACCATGCGAATTGTATTCGTTTTTACCAATCGATTTAAAACGTTATACGTCATTTAAAATAGATAACATTTTTAACAAATGTATGAAATAAAGTCAACAAAAATTTGAAATATATATAATGCGAATTTCGGGTATAGGGAATTTTATACCGTGATTATCCTGTGATGAGTAACTTCACACATGGTAGAGGGATTTAAACTCTTGAAGGGATAGGTTTCTAAAAATCGATGGTATAAATTCTAAAATTAATATTCGATTCAAAGTATAAATTGCAAAAGAACTGTTTTGGAAATTAATTTAAAATAATGTTCAATTAAAAATAAAATTCGAATAAAATTTTATTCATCTTCGACAGATGCAATAGATGAGCGAAGTATAAATCAGAAAAAATTTCTCGTTGAAGATAAATATAATTCAGGAATCGAATTTACATAGACGAATAATTAAAAAATGTCAAAGGTGCGGATTTACGTATATATAAACACTACCATATCAATTTTGTATTGACTTACACAAGTATGGCGTCCAATCCTATTATCTGGTTGGCGTACAACATAACCATACGATGTTCTGTTAACGAAAGAAATCTTATCCCGAACTTTGAAGGGATAGCATGCTCTTCGGGAATTATGACAGGACCGTAACATTCGTAAGTCAAAGTAGTTCGTATATCGTCGTTCAAAATGTTAGATCTCGATTTTATTAGGGAATACCTTAGTCTGCAAATTAACGAAGCAATTTGTTGGTGGTGGTATTACATGAAAGAAATTTCATGGCAATTGCTAATCGCTATTGCCGCGTATCTTTGTGTCTGTATTTGTCTCTATTCAATCTTGAAAAGAGTCAGCCACACAGCGTGGCAGCTTCCAGGTCCGCCTGCAAGAATATTATTAGTCACTGCTCATCCTGACGATGAAGTCATGTTCTTTGGTCCACTGGTATACTGGGTTACAAGATCAAAGGCTAGCCAGATTTACCTCCTTTGTTTTACTAGTGGTATGTTACAAATTCATGTAATTTGAGGATTCACTGTTCAACTAACATGTGGTTTCAAATCTACTTTTAGGTGGAAATAAGAAACGAAAAGAAGAACTATGGGACTGTACAAAAATATTAGGAATTCCAGAAGCTAATGTAACTATAGTGATGTAAGGAATTATTTTGTTTCACTTATTCGCCAGATAACTTGTTGTTCATTTGAATGCAGCTAAATTCTATCCTTCTAATCTTCTATCATAGTTCAATAAATGCATGTATAGGAGTACAGAGTTACCTGATGATCAAAATGTACAATGGCCAACAGAGGTAGTGGCAGAATGTATTTTACAACACGTAGAAAGTTATAAAATCAATGCAGTTGTAACATTCGACAAGCATGGCATAAGTCGACACAAGAACCATATCTCCCTATACTTTGCCATAGCTGCATTATGCATTGAAAAGAAAGTACCATCTTGTTAGTATCATTCATCGTAACGTTTAATTGATATTAAGGAAATACTAAGAAATCTAATTTCTTTTCAGATTGTAAACTATATGTATTAGAATCTGTGAATATAATTAGAAAATATGTACAGCTCCTAGATTTACCAATTAGTTTATTATCTGCTTCCTACTGGTATTTAGTAACATATGATCAAAAAAAAATCATAAAAGTAAGTCTGCAGTTAATTGCAATTATTATTGTTGAAAGGAAATATTTTGAAATAATTTCTTGCATTTATAGAATGCCATGACTGCACACAAGTCACAGTATGTTTGGTTTCGAAAATTGTACATGATATTCTCACGGTACACGTTCATCAATACCTTCCAAGAAGTGAGTGCTCTCGACCTGGAGTTGGATCTCCAGTTTGACGACGATTAACTCGCATGAGTTTACAAGCTTGTACAAATTGTAATTAATTGTACATAATAAAACAAATGAAACTTATCTATTAACGTGTAATAAAAAAACTGTAGGATTTGGAGAATACTTTTGAACCGGTTTTAAAAATATACATGTCGAGTAGAAAGTACTTTTTATTCGACCTTACAGGAATATACAAATGTTTAGACAAAAAAATGTAGCATATAGTTTTCCAAAAATAACAATAAATCGACTTTTTATTATATGTAACTTGCGCATTAATTCTTGTACAATCCTTTTTTGCGAACTTGCATAAATAACATATAATCTCCTTGATATGTACTCATCAGGTGTGCGTAATAGAGTATTATTCATATCTATTTGCTCTAAACAATACTTTTCCGTTGAGCAAGTACTATATACGTTTTTCCAGTTTGAATCGCATAAATTTGGCACAATTCTGTTTTATGCAATTTGAATTAATTTTCTATTGGGTTTTTTGTTATTTTATAATGTAAAGTTTGTTCTCTTTGAGTAGTTGTACAATGGCAGTAAATTTATAATACTTAATCATTTATACTGGAAGAAAATATAATTACAGCAAATTAATGTCTCATGAATTTTTCAACATAAGCACAATAAATAACAAATTAAAATGAAAACGTTAATGCAATAAAAAAAAAAATAATTTCCTTTTACTTTTTCCTCCAGTATAATTGAAACACTTGAACAACAATGTACAATTAATGTAGTTTTCTTACTTCGCTTTACAAAGGTACAAAAAAGCTGCACTTTTTATTTAAACAAAAAATCTATATGAATGATATCAACAATACTTAATATATAGTCTAGGTTGATAAACAGTCTTATATAATTTAAAGACGTTAGTCATATTGTAGTTACCATATCAAACTACATAGTGCACAACAGATATTTGTGTGTCAATGATGTCAATGACAAACATAGATATATTTTTTTATATAACGAATAATTTAGAAAGTATATATACTCTGTGCGTCATATTCTTTGTTCATCTTTGAACACGAAAATTATGGAATGTCGTCGTGGTGTCTTACTCTCTCTCTATATATTAACAATAATCGAATTACTCAACACTAGAATAGATGAAACCTTATATGCTTTCTAAAGGCGATTTGTATCTTTAAGACGAAGTAAATGCGTACAAGACAGTCGCAAAAAATGGACGGCATGATATGTTCCCGCAAGATCCTCGATCGGTAAACTACTGCGACAATAATCAATTAGTAGAATACTGAGTTAGGTACAAAGAGAAGAATAACACCAAAATGTTTTGGGTTTTTATAGACAAGAGATCTTCGATATCCCATGGGTAGGATTGCTGAATTTATAAAGGATTCATGGCGAAGATCTCGCGGGCCGTATCCTAGAATCTATCTTTGCCGCGATGCGAGCTCAAAGTTCCCATACCCGGTTGAGGAGAATCTGTATCTACTGGATCTTGCAGGTATTGAAGTTCTTGTAATTCTTGAAATTTTTCATGATCACGAATATGCGCGTAGTTGGCAGATAGGCACATTAAATAGTGTATGAGACTCAACACGACTAACATGGCAGCCACTGTTGCCAAGATAAACATAACCTCTGCTTTTTCAACGAAATCTTTACAAAATAGTTTCACTTCTTGTGGTCCACATACCTTCATGTCCTCAACTATTGTATTATTTGGAAATATAAAACCTGCATAAAATAAAATATATGCAATGTTTAGAGTTGCTTTGTTTGAATAGTTAACCTAGATTGGATAAAATTCGTGTGTACGCTACGCGAAAAGCTTACCAAATTGGGTGAAATCGATACATTGATCGAAAGACTGAACCCGAGGATTGCTGCATAATCCCCAGAATATAGTGAAAATCCAAGTAATTATAACCAGAAATGCAAATATCAGAAGCCACCCGAATTGTAGAATGTATGTGATTGTCATAAACTGAAAAATACAATACATATATTTTCTGTTCCATTATTTTTACAGAATTGAGGTATATCATTGTACAGATACATACAACAGCACAGGAAATACGTCCGCCAACTCGGGACCTCCATGCACGATATACTTTGTGTCTTGTAGCTCCAGTTGCAAGACAACCAACGCATAGTATCATAAAACCTAAAGCTGCCATGCTAGCACCAATTGTTGCAAAAGTCAACTGTACTGCTTCCAGCCATCCAAGCCGTAAATGAAACACCTTAAAATATAGAATTACCAATGAAAATAATAAGTGTATCATAGACATATGGTACTTCTATTAAAATTACAATATTATACCTGGTCCATCATCAAAGAACCTAGCGTAACACCTCTATACATTGTGCCACAAAATATGCCCACTCCTAAGCAACACATAATTGTTGCAATAAGAGTTGCATATGGCACTCTAGCCATGCAATCGTTACACAGATTCCCTGTAAGATTACAAATTTGTATATAGAAAAAAGATCCTATGATTCTTCTATGTTTAACAAACGAGTCTTGCAAAAGCCATATTATGTGTAATTCGATACTGCTGACAAGTTTCATGAATTTTGTTCAGAAACATGGATATTTGCATGAAAAAACTTACTGCAAGAACGATTCTCATACTCAAGTCCATGAAGACTTTTTTCGGAAAATCTATCTATACTAATATTACTGTCAAACTTTCTACGCAATGGTAAACTGTCAATTCTATCTGTATCTCTCATGTCTAATCAATAGCTTCGACAACCTGTTTGAATGAGGTGTAAATTGATGACTGAAACGGTGAATGAGTAATCTTCGCGTATATGCTATAGATAAGATTATAGTAACGTACGGTACGCGGTCGTCGAACGGTTACTAAGAAACTGATTATTCCGTCTTCGAGAAAAAGGCCTCCTCCTTTTACATAAGATCTCCTCTTTCGCGAAACGAAAGAATCCGTTAAAATCGATTTACTCACCCATGTTTCCAGCTTGTTGTTCGAGGTTAGGCTCGCTAAGAGTGGGCACTGCCCGTCGTTAATTCCGAGATTATGATACTAGAATTCTCCCAATTACTGCAGCAATTGAATGTTGTTCCGCTGTATTAGTGAATGACATCCCACATGCTTCTCGTAATTACACATCGACACGTCACACACTTGTTTATACAGTGCCCGCGAGTCCTTCGGTTACACTGATTCCGTTAACTGCATGTGAAAAATCTTTTCTAATATTTTTTAATGTTGCACGTAGACAATTTAGAAGAACAAAACAAAAGAACACCGAGACAACATAACGAACGCGGTACTTCAAACTAGAACAATGATTGCCTAGGAATTTCGTTTATTTCTCGATGACCCTTTAAAATGAGTCAATATGGCGACAAACAGTCAACAGTGGTGTATTATACTGTAGAAAAAAGACATCTGTTTAGAATCATGATCGAAGGAGATTCCCATAATCATTAATTCAAAAGTAGATTGCTGTTATTCGTAATAGATCGCTTATCAAAATCCTGATAGAGTAGTAAAAATACTTCTTAGATTATGTGTAGGGTGTAAGTATTAGGCGCTACCAAGATTGATACTGTTAACTATTTGTGAAAAATGTTTTGAAATAATTTGAAATCATTCAATTAAACAGTTAGGATCAAAAATAAAATAAATTTAGAAATCATCGTTTATATTTTCGTTTATATTATCTTATCATGATAGGTAATACCGATCGCGTAAAATATCATTGGTTTGGAGCGACCTCTTCGTTTAAGGTCGGTGATTCCTCGTACTACTACTCCACTCAACCAAATCGGTAAAGTAGAAAATAGAGAATTTAAATAAAAACTTGAATAAAATATAATTTCTCTATTCGTTATTCAAAGGATTGGAATAACCCTTGTTTTATTTGATAAATAATGAATGTTAAGCTAGTTAAAATCACGTTCAATTCTGTGGATTATTTTCGTTTCCGTATTAATAACTTTCAGCATATCTGATCATGTTTATAAACACCTCGTGTTTAGATTCGAATTTCAAAATCTGTAAAGCATTTAACGTTCTTTTGACTTACAAGAGTGTGTCGTTCTATGTGCTGGTTGATTTGCGTTACAAAATTTATTTTCCATCTATGACCTCTTTGAACTCTCTGCCGGAGATTCGTCGCGACGATTTTAATAGTTCAGCGTCAACGATACGGTTGTTTTTCATCGGGAAATGAGATAAGAGGAATCCTGCCAGCATTATCAATCGTGTTACCACACACGTAGGTACGTACACGAACGATGAAACGTTCCTCGGCGTGATAACACACAGATATAAACGGCGGATAACGTTTGCCGGTGCACGCGAGTGTTCTTTGCGTGTGCAGTGCACAAGCATCTTTGCATCACAGGAAACAGAGTTTTCCTAATGAGTCTACGGTCGATGAATTTCAAATGAGGTTGGCGTTATTCAGTCACCGATCTTCCGTTCACAATGCAATTGTGATGCAACAACGATAAACTTAATAACAAAGTGTCCCAATGCGTGTTTTCCAATTTTATTATCAACTCGTGAAGACCTTTGGTATTTAGCGCACGCGATAACTTGACAACCACGGCGACAGAAATGTAAATAATTCTACTAGAAAAAACCGCTCTTTTTATCGATTTTTCTTATCGCGTTAATCATCTTTGTCGTCGTTCTTAATCGAGTCTCCGGGAACGCTCTATTATCCTAATTAGAATTAGATGGATGCGTGCGCGCAAGTTCGTTCTCCACCCGAGCGATGGAATTGAAAAAATTAACACAGCCGATCGACCAGTTCCGAAGATCTAGATCTATTCGACAAAAAATCACAGGAATTTTTATATGTAGAAACGAAACTCCGCCAAGGAAAGACACAGCGGGATTTCCCCTACCTTCTAGTCTAATTGGCCAAGATTTTTCAACAACATCCGTTCGGAAAAACAACATTCCTCGCGGATCAACCTAATGCGAAGTATACCAATTATGTCGGATAAATAGTTGACTTTTCCATAATCCAGCGAGAAAAAAAATGATCGATTTATTGCACGATTATCGCGTCAATCGATTCTCCTACGCATTTTTTAGCGACTATAGAATACCGATGCGATAGTGCTTCGTTTATGCGTTATCGGTTGTACGACGCTAGAGAGAGGTGCTTCCTCGTATTAGAGATAATCACCCCTCGAGAGATACGGTAATTCTTCGATGAAAGTCGCATACTTAAATTGATCGAAGACTCTTAACGAGTCTACTTCAGGGATCAAAACCAGAAAATTCGGCCAAGATTAGAACGAATTTACAGGTCTGCATGAGAATTAGTAGACGAAGGCTTTTGGCGCCCAAGAATTCCAAAATCCAAAATGGCCTAGGGTTAGATAATGTACAGTTGTTGTTACCTGCAACGATAAAACATTTGCGACCCTGATTGCCGGCATAATGCAGCTTCTCGCGGCAATTGAAATGAAAAAGTGACCCAGATGTTACTTTCGCTCGCGCTCTATCTGTTGATATCGCGGCGATCACGGCCGTTGGTTTCTTCAAAAGATATTGGGTTAATACATTTCATCAACGATGACCTTAATCGGGACGGTTTTGCAACGACCGTCCTCCTGCATTTAGACGCTTCGCGTTGAAACGATCTCCGAGAGAATTCATTCCGACGTACTCTGTGCAGAGTCTGCATCCTGGTTCGGGTCATCTATAAATACGCGTAATCAGCGGCGTCGGCGAGAACTTAGTCTACACCGCTGTCTTCTTCCTTGTCGAAAACAAACTTTCTCTATTCTGCTGGAAAAAAAACGGAGTACTTTCAATTGTACCGTGTTTGAACTCATTTTTGTCGGGAAAGCTTCGTCGATTCATTAATAATACTCCCACAAAAATGTAAGTTTCAGTTAACGATCGCTCGGAGCCCAACCGACTTTTGTTTGCTCGACTGGCAATCGAGCGAATCGATGGACGGCTCCCGATGATGAAAGATAAACAGTCCTAGACATCGAGGAATTACTGTAATTATTTCTTTCGAAAACAAAACGTTCGCAACTCGTGCTTGTTTTTGTTAATTTGCTCGTATAATGATATAGGTTCAAATCACGATAAGAATTCAGTTACACTCATTTCAGAAAAGCATACATCAGAAACTTGGCGCCTTCCATGATAAATATCTTCGATTCTTTATACGGAAAAGATTATTCGAGCTGTAATTAGAAAAATAAACGATAGTTAACGTTTCGTTTTCGCGACAGCGGAAATTAATCGATTAATTAAGTTGACGCGACATCGCATTCCGCGTACCCGGAGATGGTCGGCAGTCTTTCGCCGTTTGTCATTCCCTGTTAAGCGGAAGACGAGGACGGAATAATATTTGTGCTCGTCGACCTGGACAAGCGTTCACCCATCGAGAGGAAGAGAGAAGTTTTTCCGTCTCCCGAAACCGCAGTTCCAAGAAATGTACGAAATATTGTTATGCGAGCTGCAAGGAAGGTCTTCCGACAGCCATGGCACTGTTTTCACTAGGAAGCACGCTGCTCTGAATTAATATCGTTTGACATTGTTCCTGCCAATAAAGACGAACTGTAGGAAACGCAATTACGACGACCTTCCGCAATGCCCGGGAAACCTCGACCGTCGATCCTTCCATTCGCTGGTGGGTTCAATCGTCGCGGCGATGAATGGTCGGTGAACACGCTGTTTGTCGAGCGGCGACCGTGACGATCTTTGCAGTCGAGTTGCTATACAATGCGCACTATGAAAACATTCTTACCGAGTAACAAGTAATACGTGAACAGTTCTATTGTTATCGTCGGACAGAGCTCTTCTTACAGCTATCTACAGATATAAGCGAGTGGTTTTCCGTAGAAATATTAATAACTAATTTGCAATAAAAGTAGTTACATCTCGAAGTACGTAGGAATAGGTATACGTTGGTGTACTTGCAATCCAAAGGTCGTCTTCGTGTGAAAACGGATATGACACCTTTTCTGTCGAAAAACACTTTATCTTTATACTCGATTATACGATGTTGGTTATGTCATAAACCCACTGTTTGCACCTGTCAGGAACTGTAAAAAATCGTCCGTACGATAACTATGAGACTCTTTGTACACGATTCGCAACGACTCCGCAAAAGCGTATGCAAAGTATCGTTTTGATAAGAAGTTTTCCACAGTCGAATCTACAGCAACCGGACGATTGTTTCGCTTCGAATGAATTACGTTGCCCCTTATCAGTTTTCAACATCCAAGCGATTTTGTCGGAGGATGAGACTCCGAGACGACGGAGTCCAAGGTACGCTAATTCGTAATCTCTCAATTTACCGCTCTAGCAGGTGGTACAGCAAATTCGTGGTAATTTTGATCTCCTGCAGCTTTGGTCTCTGCTGCTCCAAAGGGGCACGACGTCGACGACGACGACGGGAACATGATATGAAAATTCGTTGGAACGAGACGCGAGCATTTCTACGCACGTGTCTAGGTCACTGATAAGCTGTAATCGACGCCGTTGACGTTTTAGCGCTGAATGACGTATTGCTATGTATTTTCGTTCCGAAAAGCAGGAAAGCCTCGACGTTGCACAGTCCAAGAATTGACTCCGGTTACGCGAATGAGTAAAACATAAACAACATTTAATGAAACAATAACAACGAAGGCCCTATATTTACCGTGGGTTCTGTTTTTCGTACGTATGATATAAAAATAAACGATTCTGACGTCTTAGCCTAATCAACAACAAGCTAAGTAACATCATTAACAAATTTGTTTTCTCTTTCGGGCACGGTAATGGATACAGTTTGCTAAAAGCAAAGCTTTTATCTTACATATGTATCTCAACATGATTTCATTATCGGGATAATTTTTCGTCAAAACAGGCGGACATTGTAGCGATAACGATCTACCAATAACGAAGATAAAATTGTCCAGCGTGTCCACGGTTCGACCTTCTTTCGTTGCGGAAAGCTCGCGCATGGTAAAATAACGTTGCACGTGTTCGTCACGAAAACGGCACGCTAATTGGCCTCCTTGCCACGAACCGAAATTAAGAAAGATTACCGGTGTCGCCGCGACTCGCGTTTCCTGCGCTTTTGAGCAGTCTGAATCGCTGACGAGCGGATGCCCCGAAACGAATTTCAGTCCAAGGCCGGGGTCTCGTTTAGCATCGCAAAGGATTTTCAAAATTAACCAAGAAACCTCCCATCGATCCTCCTTTTTCTTCTGTCCAGTTGGAAACAGATCCTGCTCGAGGATGCAAGAGGTCTGTGGGGGTTGGTGTGAGCAGAAATAATTGTTCAAACACTCGGTAAAGTATTATTCCAAAGAATTCAGCCACGTGCTCGTAACTTCCTATCGTACATTCCAATCATCTCACCTGTAGCTTTGATACATACATCCGCTCACCTTGCGCTCTGTTTACGCGTATCTGTGATCACACTAATTAAGACCATTAGTCAAGGCGTCAACTTCGACGTTTAACTTTGTTACCTAAAATAAGTGGATATTGTTCGTTTGTCGTTGTTATTCTTAGATGTGAGGGAATTAAAAATAAATTAGGGATCTCTGTTTTGGGGTCGATCGAAGCTGCTAGCATACGAAGGAAGCCTCGAAGCCGAAGCAGGGATGGCAAAGATCGAGGAGGAAGAAAGAAATCAGGATAGTGCAGACAGTGGCAAAAAATCGAACGATTCGACTGTCGAGAGCGTGGTCCAGCCGAAAGGAGCCGACCAAGATTGCTGGGTCTGCGAGTCTACCACCAAAGAAACGCTTTGGTGGCAGAGTGAACGAGCGGAATGCTTATTGGATTGGTGATCACCGGGCCGAGTCGAGTCGAGCCGAAGCGAAGCGAAGCGAACGAGGCGTTCGTACTTCGGCGTCGCTCTATAACTGGCTGATTTCGCCTGGAGCTTATTTATTTCGAATCCGAAACTCGTCGCGGCAGCCACGTGCTACGATCGCAGCTGTGAGTCAGTCGATCGTTTTTTCATCGATCGCGGATCTACAACAAACTAAAGAAAAATAAGGAAAATAAAAGGGAACTCGCTTAGAGTATAAAACGTGGAATAGATAAAAATAAGTACATGGAGAGTATAAATTCCATTTTTATAGCGTTGCTATTCGTCGTTGTCCGTGCATCGCTATCGACTTTCCTTTAGGACACTTTGAGGAAAGCTCCGGTTGTTTCGACTCCTCAACCACCCCCGGTGACGTTGTCGATCGTTCTCCGGTTGCTGTGATGATGTGTGACTTGTGACAAGGATATTCATTCTTTCGCTAAAGACTTTTAGATTCTATCGTCTGCGCCGACCGAATATCTCCGTTCTGGAAAGAATAATGGTATCGTAGGTGAGTGTTTCCGAAATAAACGCGCGTTTACATCGGCAGCTGTCAAAGTTCTGAAACATTTCAATTTAAAATAGCCAGCCTAACGAAGGCTTCAGTAAATTTTCCGCGATACAAAGTAAGTGAAAAGTAACATAACGACAGTTGTGTGCGAGCTCGAGCAAGTGTTCGTGTTGACGGACGACGCGGTTGACCCGTATAATTTGTGATTCGCCGTTTGCGAAACCAGCTGTCGATGTCGCACGTGGCGACTCTGTTTGTGGTAAACGGTAGTCCTGTATTTTTGACATTTCACAAGGTTTTTACTATTACCTCCGTCTCACTACGCGTGCTCTCTTCTTGCAACAGTTCTCTTCACTACCTCACGTGGAGACTCGGCGTTGATTACAAATTCAGTCACTGGCAAAAATAGTCAACGGATCCGAAGAGGAAGACCTTTCCACGTTTCACGAGGCGATGCGATATTTATTTTCATCGATAAAGCTAGCAGAAGCCTAGGAGGGGAAGAGCAACCGAAAAAGAGTCTACTTTGATCTAGCGGACTCGCACAGTTTATCTTGGCCTGACGAGATTCGACGTCTTCGAGAAACGGGAATTTGTTGTCTTCAGCGCGCCATCGGAACGAAGAAAGCGTGAAAGAAGTTTCTCGAAGCTCGGTTACCGCCACGACTGGCTGTGTTGAATTTTCTGTGAGCACCTCGGGAGGGGATCTGGGTAAAAGAGGAACCCGATCGGACGCGTGCACCGTTTACAACGTGGGAGTTATTCGTAACTATCGCATAGGTCGCGGTTCGACAGACATATTTTTGCATAAATTTTGCTACGTAGCAGCTAAACCTCTGAGCAGTCTAGCTAATTTTAAACGCGGACACTTGAACGAATTTCTGGAATTCGGCAGTTCGACTCAACGCTACGGTGGAGCGAATCCACAAGGGCGCCCGGATTGGAAACGTATCGGTCCGAGAAAAAAACAATTATTGCGTCGACGAGGAGCCGAAGAAGCGTTTGCTTCGATTAAAGAGCATTAACGTCGAGTTATCGAGCGCACTATCTCACCTATCGAACGATAACGTTGGGACTCTTTGAATACATGCCACCGACGTAGTGAACCGAGTGACGAGATTGCTTTGCAACGCAGTTTGAGGTGTCGATCGAAATACCCGCTTAAAGAGGGAGCAAAGGAGCAAGGAAAGGTGCGTCGTTTTTGAAAACAGAAGAATTTCTGAAATTCATAACAACATCGCCCTAACGTTGAATAATCTAGAAGGCTCCGCGTGCCGCGTTAGGACCCCTCGAATAGGTCCAGGTAAAAAAAAAAAGGGGAGCAGGATTTAGGGTAATAGAGGGGAGCTAGGAATACGATCAACGTCAGTTTCAAAAGGCGGTAGTTGGACGGAAGACCGAGTCGAGAGAAGATAGACGGAAACGGAGGAAGTCGAGTACAGAGTTGAATAGAGAAAGGTCATGGCAAAGTGCAAGCCTTTGTCAGCTCCTGAGCGACACGCCAGCGTCGTGTTCGACGAAGAATCGGTGGCCGTTCGATCGCGATGGCGAAATCTTGCCGCCTTTTGGATACTTGGCCTCTGCAACAATTATGGTTACGTGGTGATGCTCAGCGCTGCCCACGACATCCTCGAGAGCAAGTTTGGATCGACGGTGAGTACCTAAAACTGTTTTCATCGATTTCGAATATTTGTTTTGTCGATCGGTTTCGCTTCGAATGAATTAAGTGTACTGGAAAGTATCGTTCTTATCACATTTTTTTTTTTGTACGATGTCTCGTCAATTATGCACGGTATCGGTAAAGCGTGCAGGAACGGCGTCGAGGCAAAGCTATTTAAGAGGCAAATCGAGCGATTAGTTACTGAAACAAACATTTCCACTATCTTCTTTCAGCGAAGAACAAAAGTTTCAGTGCAATTCTTTACGACTTCTTTTTGCTGTCACTTTTTTTCCGACATGTACGCGATACTCGACACAATGAGTCTGTAGGTGTAACGCAATCCTTTCCGTTAATTCTTCGTCCATAAGTTGATTTACAACTTGTTTGTAGCCAAACTAGATATCGATAAGTAATATTGCGTCTTTTATCGCAAGAACAATTTGACGCAAGTTCGAAAGGTTCCACGTCTAATTTTAGCGCTCATTGTGTATTCATTGATCGTATCCAATCAATGTCACGAATTAAGAGATTGCGAAACAGCCTGTAAACGGCGCGGTGGAGCGTTTCGTGGAACTCTTTTGAATCATTAACGATACTTCTCTGTTTACCTGCGATGATAAACTGCAACGAAGTATTACGATATCTGGGTGACGATACGGGAAAGGTGTGCGCGCACGCGAGCGAATTTTCGAGCCGTATTATCGAAACGGCTAAAGCGTGACGGTCACGGTCCTAGGTCAGTCCACAGAATCGAATCGAGGGGAAATGACATATACGTATTTAAAATTGTTTCTGTTCTATTTCTAATGCTCCATTTCTTTGAATTGCTGGGGTCTGACCCATCGATCATCGATGCTCGATGAATCACCGACTCATTCAACCGTATTACGAGACGGATGATTAGATCCTTGTATGGATTGAATTTTTATCGTGACCCGAGGGTACTCCGATTGTCGAGGAATTCGTACGTAGACACATAGATTTAGTCACGTGTATCAGGATTGTAAGCCATGGTCAACAGGTGGGAAGATTTGTTTCCTTTATTGGTGAAAATTTTGCTTTTTCCTTTCTGAGAAAATGAATCTTATCCCAAGATTTGAACCTGTGCCACCGAGATTAGAGTCGTGCAACTAATGATATAATAAACGATTCCACGGTTATCGTGACTACTGGTAATCATGCCGATTCTAGTCTGGTTAAAGAGACAAGTCACGTCAAAGGATTTAACATTTCGCGTAAACTATGTATCCCAGAGTAAAAGTGTACGAGACTATTCCCCTCCAACATCTACATTTGAACGTACAACACTTCGTCTGATAACAATCGCTGTATTCCAGAATTGTTCCCGCTGCATCGTGCCCTACATTT
Source organism: Hylaeus anthracinus (assembly GCF_026225885.1). Classification (NCBI taxonomy): domain Eukaryota; kingdom Metazoa; phylum Arthropoda; class Insecta; order Hymenoptera; family Colletidae; genus Hylaeus; species Hylaeus anthracinus. The sequence continues at coordinate 15,157,568 of NW_026534337.1, forward strand.
CACGTCCTCCGTCATCCAAAAAGCGCTCGTCCCAATTCTTATCCTCCCTTGTCCGCGACGAGAATTGCTCGTTTAACGACGTCCTCCCTCGCGGCTCACGTTCGCGATTCAAGTGGAACAGCGGCGACCGAGAAGGAAACAAATTGGCGTTAGCGGAGCAAGCAATTAAACTGAATTACGTCTTCGAAGCAGATCGGGTGTGCAGGAATTTTTGTTATGTCATCGGCAAATCTATGCGCGCGATTCGCATTGTATAATGGACTGCCGCCTTCTCCTCTACCGATCTCGCTTATCCCTACCCTGCGTCGACCGCAACCTCTCACATGGAGCGCGAGAACCAATTACGTAAGCCGCGAAGCGCTATGGAAATTAATATTCAGCTCGTTCAAGGTGGTAACGTCCGTGAAAAGAGATACATCGCCGGTAATTTCCACGAGGAGTGTCGGTGAACCGTTTATGGGAGAATAATGAAATATTTCAGTTCGCGTAACGATACTCTGGACATGATGTTTAACCCCTTACAACTGTTTTCACGAGTCCGACTCGTGATGCAAATTTTAGACCAAACTTGAAAATCAAGAGTCAGGCTCGTTGTTAAATTTGGTGCGACGGGGTAAGGGATTAATTGCTCGATCGAGAAACGTTACTTGTTACGGTAGAACTTTTAGTACGCGTATATTTTCTCTATTATTTTCGTTTGTTCTTTGTCGTTTAAGCAACCCGTCATGGATTTGAATGTCACGACTAATACAACTGGAGTTCGATCCTGCAACACGCTCTCTACTGGCGCTATACTGCTGGCGGACATTCTGCCTTCCCTGGTGGTGAAGGTCATTACACCCTTCTTGCCGTTTTACGTACAGTGAGTACCATGATATTTTTACTCTCTCTTTCGTCGTAGGTCGGGAAATTCACGGTGTGTTTAATAAATCGAACCAGCGAGCGCCACTATTATCAAGTATCTACATATATTAAAACTGTCCGTGACTAATACGCGCGTCTTTTCGATCAACGCGCGTGGGTTGACGTTCGACGTCGTACGCGTCTCCAGGAGTGTATTTCCATTCCGATATTGACCTAAACGTTGCCGCCTGTTGGCGCAAAGGCGTTTCGGCCTGCGGATGATTCCTCGGAGTCGTGTCCCTCCGTGAATGAAACGCTAATCGATTAATCGAATCGTTAATTACAGTGCTCGACTGGCTACCTGTGTGTTATTTTCCGCTGCAGGATTCCTCGTGGTGTCGTTAAGCACTACCGAATGGCTCGCCATTCTGGGCGTCGTTGTAACGTCACTCTCTTCCGGTTTGGGAGAAGTTACGCTGCTGAGTTACAGCCATCAGTACCCCAAGTAAGTTACATCATCGTTTCTTATTTCCCTCCGAAAGATTCCGAGAGATTCGTTGGAAACACGAGGTACGATTATATTCGTGCGCGATAATCAATTAATAGCGATCCACTCCCTGCCCTCTTCTTGCAGGCCTAAAGTTTTGCGTTCTCTTTTTGCTAAACGGTTGACCTTGTTGCAAACATTTTGCGAAAAGAATGCGCGTTAAAGTACATGCACGGATCGTGTGATCTCGACGCGATAACACGCTCGTTTTAAACTGTTACTTTTGCGCTATAACTGAATGCTGTTCATTGTTCCCCAGACAAGTAATCGCGACATGGTCTTCTGGTACAGGAGGCGCTGGAATAATTGGCGCGCTCTCCTATGCCGCCCTCACGATTTGGTTCAGCAATGAAGACACGTTGTTGCTCATGTTAGTCGTACCGATCATACAAGGAATCACTTTCTGGTTGGTCTTGGTCCATCCGACTCAACCCACAATACCGATCACTAAGAACGGTATCGAGAGCCAGGAACAAATCATCGAGAATCCAAGGAAGAGCTTCAAAGAGAAGATCCATCTGGTCCCGGGCTTGCTGAAGTATATGATTCCTCTGGGGCTCGTGTACCTCTTCGAGTATTTCATTAATCAAGGATTGGTAACGTCTTTTTCTCCCTAATCGCACAGTTGTATCTATAAATAATTCGTTCGACTCGCGTTTTTATCGATACATGTAAAAATCATTTTCAGTACGAGCTGATCGAATTCGACGGCATTTGGTTATCGCACGCCGAGCAGTACCGATGGCTCCAAGTGGATTATCAGATTGGAGTATTCATTTCAAGATCGTCCGTCAATCTTGTCACGATTAATAAAATCTGGATCATGGCTGTTTTGCAGGTAACCGTGTTCATTGATAACGAAGGCGTTAAGTACACAGTGTAGCATGTTACGATAATTTAATAATCTATCTGATGTTTGTTTCAGTTTGTTAACGTGATCGTCTTGTTGTTCGAGACCCTGTACTACTATATGCCAAACATTTGGATCGTGTTCATCCTGGTCTTATGGGAAGGTCTCCTTGGTGGCGGGGCGTACGTCAATACGTTCTATCGGATGTCCACCGAGGTGAGAAGAGATTATTCAGAAGGATTGTCGCTTCATTAATATAGCGTTGCTTCTAAATCTCTAAATTATATTTTGATTTTCAAACAGATTCCAAGAGCAGATCGCAAAATTTCTTTGGGGATTGCCACGATGGCCGATTCCATCGGGATCGCGATCGCAGGATGGATGTCGATGCCCGTTCACAATGCGATTTGCAAAATGCCACAACCGAGTCGACTGGGTAGCTAGGTAACCACTAATCATTAGATAGTATCTAACGACAATCGCGCGACCAAGCAAGCATGGCTTCCGCAGCGTGATGAAACCGTGCGATATTTAACACCGAATTTTCCTCGATACGTCTTGGTGGACGCGGTCACGCCGATAACCGGACATAAGTTAACAATCGTTTGTGCATCCTAAATAGTTTAGATGCTGCAATCACAGCTGTACACGTTAATCTGCTGGATGCCACATTAACTTCTATATTTATGTTAGACGGCAGAGAGAGAGAGAGAGAGAGAGAGAGAGAGAGAGAGAGAGAGAGAGA